>NC_083776.1:26226658-26229158 GCF_963514075.1 Conger conger | reverse complement strand
TGTATAGAGTCGGAGTGTATTTATGTTGGAGTTGCTGGCACAGCTGTTTTGGTCAGGCACGAGGGTGCCCAGATCGTCCAGCTGGGCCGAGTTCTGCCAGGTAGGTCCGCCCCCAGGGGAGGACCACCCGGCAGTTGTCAGCTCCCTGTGTGGGACGGGAAACCGCTGCAAACCTTACGCCTCTGATCTAGCCCGTGTTTAAGGAAGGAGGGTAATTAGAGCCTATCTTTTCAAATTAACATGTATACTTCTCGGCTGTGTGATCTAAATCTGCCATTCTGGGTGAATTATTTATGTCATGGGTAGGTCAGTTGTGGCCGTTTTCAGAATCTGCAACAAACACTGAATTGCGGTTAAATGTCAGTTACCAGGAGTTAAACATTTCCATAACAGCAGTGGAGGGAGATTTTACTGATGTCCTGGCATTGTTCTCTTATGCCTTGGAGAATAAGATAAAAATGAGAATTGAGAGTTTACAATCAACTGGACTGTGTTCAAATCTCCTGCTCCATGTATGGTAGCACAGTACATGTGCAGTTATAATTACATTTTCTTATTCTTTTTAAATAAACAGAGGAAAGACGGGAGTTTCTACAAAAGGACATTTGAAGAAAACACTGACTTTGAAACCCTAAATAGTTGCGTTCTGGTTCAGTCCCTGTGGGTCTATGCGGTGCTGGGGTACACTGTTGACGTCAGGCCCACAACATTACTGGCAGCCTTCATGGAATTAGAAACTAGTTCAGCTCGATCTGACTGTCTCTCTCCATCATAGCAATTGTCTTGCATGTGCAGTGCATTACACTCATTGAAAAGATCATTTTATCTGGTGAGATGTACAGCGTATGAGAACATTTGGGGCGTTCACCTGACGAGTGGTAGTGCCAGCACTGGATAATGACATTCCCAGACCAGTGAAGATCTACTCTCTAAAGCTCCAAAGCACTAATGCATATTAAATATGCTCAGCAAGAGCCAAAACACGAATCCTGAAAGCATAGAGATTACATTCATAACAATCCTAAAAACGTTCCATAACCTGAACAAATGGTGGGACTATTAAGGGGTGGGTTTGGAAGGGGAACCAAGACAGCCTGAAGATAATGTTTGTGTTTTCATAGGAAGGTTGTTCCACCACTGGGGGGCCAATACAGCTAGGCATCTTTAAATGGTAAATGGGTGGCATTTATATGGCGCCTTTATCCAAAGTGCTGTACAATTGTATTGAATTCACCCATTTATACACACACTCTTTAGGAGTGTCTATAGAGGGAGGGGGGGAGGGCAGGTGGAGAGGAGAGTTCTAGCCGGGGTGTAGGGTTTGAAGATTGACTGGAGGTACGGTCGAGCTGCTCCATTAACTGCCCTGTAGGCTGCAGTTAATGAAATGAGGTGAGGAGGGCCGTGACATGAGCATGCTTGTTAAAATTATAGAGCAGTCATGTGGCAGCATCCTTCATTAGCTGCAGGGCCTTAATGGCCCAGTCCGTCCCGGGTACTGTGTGAGAGTACCAAAGCTGGACTAGGTGCTGTGTAGGGTAGGTGGTGAGGAAGGGGTGGATTATTTGGATATTACATGTAAATATGTTTTTGCTGGACTCACAAACTCTATAAGGGAGGAGAAAGGAGTTAGTAGTCTGCACTTGGAAAATATGGTAAGTAAAAAGTGCTTTGCTCAAGACGAGACTTGTGTAAAAAGAGGTCAAAGTCCTCTCTCCCCACAAGTATTAAAGAGTGTATCAGAGATGATTGCTAAAATGTTGTAAAGTATTCAGTTAACAGCTGAATCGAATATGATTACGAGATCTGGAATAAAAAAACAGAACGCACAAATGAGAATCAGGAAGTATTGATGTGCGCAGTTTACGGCATCGTGAGCAGAACGATGCAATCAATGCGACTGCTTTTGAAACAAGGACTATGAAAAGAACTAAATTGGAGGTAAATTCTTCAAAATGAAGGTTTTCAGGTGAAATTTGCCCTTTAATGACAGAAAGTTGGCAGAAGATGAACCATTTTTCCCCCTCGTGAAAGGAGTCTAATCACTGCGAGAGCTCATGGCTACAGGGGGTTTGTTCCTGGGCACTGAGGTTCTTGCTCCACTCTGCACCTCCCTGACCTCTGACCTGTGGGCAGAGGATGAAGAAATGGTTCAGTCTGTCATCAGGAGAAAAGCTGATAACTCTGAGAAGTGCTTAGGATATGAGAAGTTTGGGAGAGGGCAGGCTTGAATCACTGCTGTACTCTGTACTAGGGTAGGGTTGCACCAGCTTTTCAGTTCTCTCTTAAGCTCTCTTAAGCTCATACTACAGGCTTAGTACCTGCTAGTTAGCTTACAACTAGGCAGTTACTAAATTTGGTTGCAGCATGTGTCCTTAACACAATATGTGGCTAGTCGGGCTTACGCTGTGTTGATTAAATGTGTGACAGGAAAAGGATTCCCCCCCTCCCAAAGAGAAACTTGAGCATACAAACAGCTCCCTTTGTTACATTACGTTAC
>NC_083776.1:26156658-26221658 GCF_963514075.1 Conger conger | reverse complement strand
GGGGGGGGGGGGGGGGAGAGGAGTGTGGAGGCAGGGCAGTGTGTGTCCCCAACGCCAGTGACGCGCTGGAGCCGATGAGGCAGAAAGGCGTAATATCTCAGTGTGTGTTTTCACTGCTATTTTTCTATTTCTGTTTTTATCTATTTTATCTATATTTTAAAATATAAATTTGGCTGAAGGCTGTTGCTGTGTGCTGGGAGTCATTAAAGGCCTCATATGAAGAAGGGAGGAAAGGGAGGGAGAAAGGTCTTGTCGACGGAGTGACGGAGCGAGTGAGACCTGCTCTGTGGAGGGGTGCGGAGGGGTGCGGAGGGGTGCGGAGGGGTGCGGAGGTCTGTGGGTGTGTTTGACCCCCTGCTGGGCTGCTTAGAGCGGCCAACCCCCCCCTCCCCCCCCACACACACACACACACACCAGACAAAGAGCCCAGCCTGTGCTGTGTGTTGCAGGGAGGAACCCAGGACCGGACCGGGAGTGATGCGGCCCCCGCCAAAATGAGCCAGACCTCCCTCAGGTAAGGCCAGCACTGTGCGTGTGTGTGTGTGTGTGTGTGTGTGTGTCTGTCTATATGTGTGTGTGTCTGTCTATTTATGTGTCTGTTGGTATGTGTATGTGTGTTTGTCTCTGTGTGTCTATTTATGTGTGTGTATTTGTGTGTGAGTGAGAGAGTGTGTGTCTCTGTGTTACTGCCACCATTAGGCACATCTATACATTTTTCTGTGCTCTTAATTACACAGTCAAGGCTGCTGAACTTGATGTAAAAGCGGCAGTCATTAGGCAGTGGGCGTTGGGGTTAAAAGCAGGGACATAGATGAGCTGGTGTGGGGGTTTGCTGTGGGTAATGAGCTGGTCTGGGATTAGACCTGGCCTCTGGCTTTGTTCTCCTGCCGCAGAGTGTGATCTGCATGGCACGGCAGGGATAGCTGGTCGTGTGTGTGTGTGTGTGTGCTTGCGTGTGTGTGTGTGTGTGTGTGTGTGTGTGTGTGTGTGCGCGTGTGGGCGTATGCGCATCTGTTTGTGAGATGCTGCCCTGTGAGTGTCCACTAAAATTCTACTTATTAAAGAACAACAGGACATTTCCCTGGATGTCCAGCACTCTATTACAAAGTAATTCATCTATTTACAAAAAGTTGAGTGAATTATGCTGGTACCAGTCCCACCCATTACCCTGTCTACCCTGTCTAAGTTTGGAAAATGAATGTATGTTTATACAATAACTTTAAATAAATGTATAGAATGTAATATAGTAGTATTGCACTGTTCTAACATGCTACCAGCCCAGAGCAGGGAAGCTTTTAGGAGGAGTTGTCATGGTCCATTTTCAAAATAAGAGTCCCGTTAGCTGTGGATGTGGGTGTGGATGGGGGTGTGAGGACTGTCATGTCTTCATAGCAAAGCTTCCTGAAGCCATTTTAAAAGGCTATCTTTTACAAGCATCTCTTGTGGTCATTTATATTTCCAACTTTTATTGGGTTTGGTACTTTATGAGTGTTCCCATCTGCACGAAACTAAATCGCTGTGCTAACACAAATAGAAAACGCACACTTTAGTTTGCATAGGGGATGACCACGCTTGATGAGACCAGATTAGAGCAGACAGGGTTTGGGTATGTAAACCTTGTTTACGTGTGTGTTTACATGTGTGTGTGTGCGTGTGTGTTGCAGGCTGACGCAGACGGTGGAGATCTCAGGAGAGCGAGGGCCCCTGGGCATACATGTTGTTCCGTACTGCTCCTCCCTGAGTGGACGGTAAGTTCACCATCTTCTCCCTTACCCGCCTTCCTCCTCATCTCTCCCTTTCCCTTGCTTCCTCACTCCCTCATGCACCATGCATCATTTTCATCAACCTTTTTCACTGTAGTCGCCTTCCTGTCTGCTTGAGCCAGCCTGGCCATTCTCCTCTGACCTCTCTCAGAAACTAGGCTTTTCGCTCACAGAACTGCTGCTCACTAGATATTTTTTGTTTTTTGCACCATCCTCTGTAAACTCTAGCGACTGTTCTGCATGAAACTGGCACCAACAATCAATCCACAGTCAAGGCTTAGATTTCTTAGCTCTTCAGATGTTTGGTCTGAACAACAACTGAACCTCTTGGCCATGCCTGCATGCTTTTTTGCATTGACTTGCTGCCACATGATTTTCATTAACAAGCTGATATACAGGTCTGCCTAATATATTGCCACTGAGGATTTACATTGCACGTCATATTTGATGTTATTCGTAGAGGTAGCAGTTATTACCTAGATGTGTCAGTGTGTGATGATCTTAATGTACTTTCCCACCTCTCCTGTTAAAGATAAGGGACTCTCATTAAGACACTACATTAACACTGATCCACAGTGACTGTTAACGTTCAGATCCACTCTGGTTGTAAACACGATAACCACACTGACTGTTAACGTTCAGATCCAATCTGGCTGTAAACACGATAACCACACTGACTGTTAACATTCAGATCCACTCTGGTTGTAAACACGATAACCACACTGACTGTTAACGTTCAGATCCACTCTGGTTGTAAACACTATAACCACACTGACTGTTAACGCATTTACCCACTCTGGCAGTTAAGACTACAGCACTGGCTGCAGATGGTTGGGTCTGGGGCATTATGTATGGGAGATACTGCTTTTCTGGCAAGGCCTGAGGCTGTAGATGAGTGTGGTCCCTGTGAATAAGGGAATGCCCAGAGCTGCAGCATTTCAGGACAGGCCTCACACGTACGTCGTGCAGCTGCACTGCTTTTCTGTGTGAAGTGTTCACTCTGCAGGGCTGTTCACTGTGTAGTCTGGGCTCTGGGGCTGAATGGGCCCGTTTTCACTGAAGACTTGAGTCCAGTAAGGGGGACAGTCCAGGAGATGGGAGAGAAGGGGGTCAGAGCGGGGGAGAGGAGAGAACGAAACGGAGATGGAGAAGCGGGGTGTGACGCCATGGTGTGCAGACTCCATGTCTAGGCTCCAGTGACAGTGACACTGGGTGTGGTGGCCATCTGTCCACTTCTGAAACACGCTGTCTGTCCACTGACACTGCCTCAATCAAAACTTGTGGTCTAACAAAATATTGGCTGAAAGTAGGAACAAAAATATATGGTATTTCTTTGGTTAAGTAAATGTGAACAAATTACCTGTGTTGGTTACGTTCACGTAACTCCTTTGCCTTAGCACACACACCGTCATGTGCCAGAAATTCCCTCTAAACAAAAAAACTCAGCCAGGAACGAGCAAACAAAAATATTGCATATAGACATTCTGCAATGTGGTGAGTACACTACAGCCTTACTATGTGTGATAGGTCTGGTGATCATTTTTAGTTTTTACGCTGAATCCTCCTTGTGCCCCCCAGTACAGGGTGTTCTGGCTTTAGCCAAGGTCAGGGTATTGTGTGCAGTGTGTAGCAGCTCTGAGGCTCAGAGAGACCTTGAGGAGCAGTGTGTGTGAGCAGAGAGAAACCTCAGGCCGTGCTGAAGGCACTGATAAACCCTCTCTCCTCTCACACGTACTCCACTCTGCCCTTGCGCAGAATAATCTCTGTTGCATTGTTCTGGAGGAAAGGTTTCATTGTAAAAACAAGAGGAGAGCACTGTGTTGGCTTGGCACGCACATTGGAGATGCTATCTCTGCTCTGTGGACTGTGCCACTTAACTCTGACTGTCCGTGGAACTCGTGTAGGTGTGTAGGCACTTGCTGCTCTGTGCAGTTGTGTGGTTATGGGGTCCAGTTGAGAGAAGAGGCTCATTGCGGTTCAGTTGCGGTTGAGTGGGTGTACATTTAGGCTCTTGTTGGGTGTGGGGCCTTGATCGTGGTCCTCTATGGTCAGCTGACCTGGTCTTTATGGAGGGGAGGCCAAGCTGTGTGTGGTGGTGTTGCCATGCAGATGAGGAGGACAGAGACCGACTGTGAGTTAAAGTAGCCTTCACACACGCACTCGCACGCACGCACGCACACACACACATACACACACACACAAATACAGATTAACACACATTCACACGGTTACTGAAGTTACAGGATCTGTGGGGTTTTTACTATGACTGACTGTTACTGGAACCGACCTCACAGCGATTCACTGCTCTGATGACACTGCTGCACATGACATCAGCAGTGCCCCATTTTTAATTCTTGTCTTTTCCTTTTGTGTGTGTGTGTGTGTGTGTGTGTGTGTGTTCTCTCAGGTCTCTGGGCTTGCACATTCGTAGTGTGGAGGAGAACAGCCGGTCTAAGAAGGAGGGGATCTTCCATGAGGATGACTGCATTGTTAAAATCAATGACACAGAATTAATGGACAAATCATTTGCGCAGTAAGTACAGGTTCTGTGGAAAGTGCCAGATGCTTTTGTGTGGCTGCTGGTCATTTTGTGGCCTTTGTTGTGCAGTGTTCCTCCGGGCTTGCAAAGCTCCCACTCTGTGAAGACTATCAGTTTTATCTTTACGAAACAGCCTGTCTTTTCCTGGTGCATTGTGCTTGGAGAATAGCCCATTTTATGGTTTTATCTCGGTATCGGACATGCATCAAAAGAAGTGAAAGTGAATCCCATAGAACAGAGGCATTAAAAAGCACACCACTGTGCCTCCTCTACGTGTTCATTTAATTCTCAAAATTAGCAAAATAATACTTTATTCTAATTCGCTCTTACAGACCTCTGCAATATATGCTGAAGGATGTGCCTTCTTTGTAGTCAATATTTAATTTGACTTGTCATGGCACATGTGGCTATTTAATCATATTTGTTTCAAAGCAAATTTGAGCTTTCCACCCGATTAGAGTTGAGAAAATGCATTGTTTCTTTTGAGATGTCTGAAAGTTTAAAAAGCTGAATTGTAATATGAGAAGTTTAGAAACCAGGGGATAAAACCTGTAAATGCTGGTGTTCAAGCAGAACAAACACATTCACTTATCTGCAATTGTGCCTTTTCCTATGAATGTAATCTGCTGTAATTACACACATGAGAAGTTTAATTTCTTTCGGTAGATTTTTATGATTATTGGCGTGTACCACATGAGTAAACGGCAGAAAAGGAGATGGAGCTCCTTCCTGTTTCCCACCGATACCTTCATTGGCAGCGTCTTTCCTCATTTCCAATATCGGCAATCATCTAATTTCCTGCCATGGGCTGTGATGTCAACCATTTATCCCCCATTACATTACATCACATACATTTAGGCTTTTAGCAGATAGTTATCCAAAGCAACTTGCACCGATTACATTTGTACATACAATCCGGGCATACAGTACGGGACATTCAGCTAAGTACCATGAGGAAGGTACTTGCCTTGAAGCAATTCAGTAGCACCCACCAACGTTAAAGCCTACTTCCCTAACTTCCCTCTCCGCAGGTCACAGGAAGTGTTTCGGCAGGCGATGCGCTCGCCCACCATGCGCCTCCAGGTTGTGCCAGTCCTCAACAGGGATCGCTACGAGAAGAGCCTGATTGGTCAGCTCTACCCTTTGGAAAGGCCAGAGGACATGCCCCTCCCACTCAATGCAGAGTCATTCTCCCGTCCCAAGGAGACCCAGAGCCGTGTGGAGGGCCCCAGCCCCGCCCCGCTCTCAGTCCCAATCCCAGCCCCCAACTCCGACCCTCCAGCTCCGGGCTCCACCCCTCTCCCAGCCCCTGGCCCCGCCCCCCTCTCAGCTCCTGGCTCCACCCCTCTGCCACCGCCCCCAAAGGAAAAGAGTCCCAGCTCCCTGTTGAAGCACAGCCCTGCCCTCCCCCTCCCCCCCGTCGGGGGTGTGGCCAGCAAGAAGGGCGCAAGGAAAGTGAAAGTGGAGCTGAGGAAAGGTACAGAAAAGATTTTACTGCATTATCACAGTGGCCATTGTGCGGAGTTGCAGCACTGAAACAGAGCTCATACAGGGAAGGATGACAATGTTAAAGTCCTCTGTAGTCCCTGCATATGAGTTTCTGTCACATATGAGCACAGGTTTGACTGAATTTCCTATGCCCTGGTTGCAGTGAGAGTGATGAGTACAATGTGTATGTAATGTGTCAGTGTAATACCACAGCAATAATTATAAGAATTACCTGGAATAATAACAAACAATTATTTGGTTTACTTTCATTTTGTATATGGGGGGTGTAATTTTGACAAAACCAATGGATGTGATCAGTAAAACAGACCAGAGGTGTGATAATGGAGGAGTGCTTGATTTGAATTGACAGCTCTGGGGGCTGCACATTTCCCAGTGTACGGAAATGAGGGATTGTCATGGTAATGGTTCTCCCGGTTTTCATGGTTTAATCCCGAATGTGTAATATCACCATCGCTCTCCCGCCAGGGCCAGAGGGCTTGGGGTTCACAGTGGTCACAAGAGACGCCTCGGTTCACGGACCTGGACCCATTCTGGTCAAAAACATCCTGCCCCGAGGAGCTGCTGTCAAAGATGGCCGCCTCAAGTCAGGTGACAGGATTTTGGAGGTCAGTTTCTATGCAAAATTTGCTTGAGGCTATATCTACAGAGCTGGAACCTGGCTAGACAAATGCAGCGATGGAGTTAGCATTAGGTTACTGATATGGAAACTATCTTATTTTCTTAGCTTCTCATTCTTTACAGTCGCACTGTGTACCACATCTAGACTGTAGTATATCCGCGCTGTGAATTACATCTGGGTTACGGTACAGTGGGACTGTGAATGGTCCAAAAGGATTGTGGGAAGTTTGATGTAAGTTTTTACGGGAGAATTATACCCTGTGAGATATAATTTTCTTAACTGAAAATTCTAATTCTGATTTAAGAATAAGAAAAACATTCCAAAAAACCTCCTCTTCAAAGGGTTATGGATATTTAGTAAATGAGGGTACTAGCATTTGGTAGAAGACTGTATAGATATGAGTTAGATGAGGGTACAGGTCTGTTAAATGAGATTGTGGGTATTCGGTAAAGGAGGGATGCAGGCTTGCAGTAGAAGGTTGTGAATTGTTTTGTGTGCTTGTGGTAGAAGATGTGGTATAGATAAGGGTACAGGTACATATAGATGAAGGCTCAGTCGTATTACAGTGGAGGGTAGGAGATGACCCAGATCCTGCTGCGTCCTGCAGGTGAACGAGGTGGACTTTTCGGGCCGAACACAGGAGCAGCTGGTGGCCATGCTGCGTAG
Organism: Conger conger; assembly: GCF_963514075.1. Classification (NCBI taxonomy): domain Eukaryota; kingdom Metazoa; phylum Chordata; class Actinopteri; order Anguilliformes; family Congridae; genus Conger; species Conger conger. The sequence continues at coordinate 26,214,562 of NC_083776.1, read as the reverse complement.
CACCAAGCAGGGAGAGACGGTGTCTCTGCTGGTTTCCCGGCAGGAGGAGATTTTCCCTCCGAGAGAGCTGGTAAGGGTGTCCACTGTGTAAATATCATTAACCCCCTCCTCAACAACCCTGTACCATCCCATAATTACCAATAAACCTCCTCTCAGCACCTCCGCTCTCCTGTCCTTCTGTTACATTGTGCAGTGACCATCTCATCATCTCACAACCATAATCAATACAGCTGTCATTCATCCTCTGTACTGAGCATGTGCAGGTTAGGGCTCAGTACTGAGCATGTGCAGGTATTGGCTCAGTACTGAGCATGTGCAGGTATTGGCTCAGTACTGAGCATGTGCAGGTTAGGGCTGTCAGAGCAGGTTAGGAGTCTTATAATCAAATAAAACCAAATTAATTCCTTCATTTTCCCCACTAGATTTCCAGGACTGGAGAAAGTTATGTTGAAGTTAATTAATTTCCTGTGGTTTGATATATTCCTTAGCTATGGAGAATATTGAACTGAATTTAGCATGTTTCATAGTATTAGCCTGAAAAGGTGTTTTTTTTAAAGAGTGGTCTAACCAATCAGTTGTAACCATAAATATTCATCTCACCATGAAAACTCATTTTCTTTGGTAAGAAACCCCTCCTCCCATTTTCCACGTTGATATCAAAGTAGTTTCTATTGCGATAAGGAACCAGATTAATCCGGAATGGCTTGACTGAATTGCATATGCCCTGAAGTGTTTAAGTGTCTGATTAAATCCACCCCATTTTCTTTTACCAACTTTTTCAATGGTTATTAAAGAATAGTAATTTATCAGAGTTGATTGCTTTTTGGCTGGAATCGAAGCTTGTTTGGTGTTGGATGTTTTTCCTGGCAGCAGTCTATTGGTTTACCTCATCTCTCTCTCTTCCTCACACATACAACCTGAACACACAGAAAATACCAACAATGCAGTCATATGCAGAAGAAACCAATGATGTCACTTCCTGCGTATTGCCACCTCTGAGCTATGTAGGCCTAAAATACTGATGGATTAGAAGCAGTGTTAATGAAACGGGGTTAGGGAAAATTGTAATTTATCCACATACTGGTGCCAAACAAGGACTAAGCTTGCTCCAAGGCCAGTTTACTTCTGGGTTATTTACACACTAATATGTCCATATATCACAGGCTGCCTTAACCCTGTTTTACTGACCCGGTCAAGTACCAGGAAGCTTCAGCCCATGAAGATCCAGCCAAGAGTCATAATGATATTATGCATATAACGCAGTGAACAGAAGAAACCCCCCTACTCCTAATGTTACCTCAACTTTACCTGAACTCAATTCCCATTATAACTCCCTTCTGCCTTAATTGCACGCCCAGTCTTTCTGTAACCCCTCTCCTGATTGATGTTTATCGTTTGCATGCGCATTACATTTGTGTTTCTTTGGGGGCGGGACTCCTGAGCGTAAGGGTCTGGTGCTGCTCGGAGTCTGTGACAAGACATGCAGTCTCTCGTCCAATCAGCATGCAGGCAGGGTGCTGATGGGTGGGGTCTGTCTGAGGAATATCAACCTCGTGGCACCCCTACCCCTAGAAAACATGCTGCTGCTGTTTCTCACACACACACACACACACACACACGCACACGCACATGCACACGCACACACACCCGCACGCGCACACACACACACACACACACGCACACACACCCGCATGCGCACAGACACACGCACCCGCACGCACACATACACACACAGGCCTTAACCAACACAGCAACACCACGATATTGCAGATGAGATAATAAAGATCCGACTTCCCGACAAAATGTATAAAATAAGGTTTGATTCCTTTGCCGCAGTCACAGATGAGATGCTTGCAACTGAAATGCTTAAATGAAAACCTTACATTTGAATTTAACCCTTTGCAGAGTTGTTTTTTTGGAATTTCTTTTCAAAGTTAAGTTTTCTAGAACTCATTATGAGATTATTCAGTTAACATTCTCAGCACACATGAGATTGTGCACCTGAAAAGGTTTATAGGGGCTACAGCAGTGCCCGTGCCTGCCACAGTGAGCACTTCTGATGAGATGAGTCTCCATCCTCAGCTGTCTCCATCTTCACCTGTCTCCTCCCTCACTCATTCCTCCTTCACCTGTCTCCTCCCTCACCTGGATCCCTCTCCTTTGGCTTCACCTTCACATGGTTCTAACCCCTCATAAATGGGCTACATTTATACAGTGCTTTTATCCAAAGGGCTTTACAGTTGATGCCTCTCATTCACCCATTCACAGACACACACACACACTAAGGGCAACTGGCTGCCATGCAAGGCACCGACCCGCTCATCGGGAGCAATTATGCGTTAGGTGTCTTGCTCAGGGACACTTTGACACACCCAGGCAACCGGCAACCCTCCGACTGCCAGACAAACGCTCTTACTTCCAGAGCTAATGTGGCATAAAATATCCCAGAAAGTTTCCTTTGTGTGGGGTTGATGACAGGAAGTGAAGGAAGAGAGGAGTTTGATGGAAGCCTGCTCCCTGAATCTCCATCACACCTAACCCCCTCGTTCACGGACCGGCTACCATTTACCCAGATATTGTGGACCGAGACACCAGCAGAGTACCCATCATATCAAGGCAGCCGCAGCAGTGTGTCCTCAGGGTAGAACCCTCCCCATCCCACAGTGTAGCATCTGCATACTGAGTTAAACACTGACATCAGGTCTGTACAACCCCCTACACCCCCGCGAGGACCCCGTCTTCCTGACTGCTGAGTGGGGTGTTTTTTATTTAGTTATTTAGCTAATTGGCTGTGATTGTGAGGATGGACCAGTCTAAGTGCTTGTGGGTGGGGAGACCCACGCACAGTGTATGTGGCGCTAATCCATTATGTGTGTGTGTGTGTGTGTGTGTGTGTGTATGTGTGTGTGTGTGTGTGTGTGTGTGTATGTGTGTGTGTGTGTGCCTGAGAGAATGACATTTTGATGTGTGTGTTCACGCGTGGGGATGGATACAGGCTGGAGAGGATTCACCTGCTACATATCTCACCCATGAGGGTGAAATCTCCTGGGCTATGCATTAAAAGCATTCTGGGTAATCTCTTTTTGAGTGGGAGGAGGGGGGGTCTTATTTCACATTTTCATCCAGTGAAATTTAATTACAGATCCCCAGTGGGAATATCAATAGGTTAGTCTCAGCGTGTGTGGATGGATGGATATGGGAAGCCATCGCGGGGGTAGTGCTCGGGTTAGAGACGGGAACAGTGAAGTGCTACAGAAACGCTCGTGTGAGGAGATGTAACTAAAATGGCTCCCCCATCCATTCACCATTGCTTCACCCGTGCTGATTGGCTGTGATCTTCACAGTGGGGATTTCACTGTCTCCTGTCCTCTACCACCGACGAACACACGCACGCACAAATTGAATTTGATCCTAGCCCTCCTTTAGTGGGTCTAACAGGCATTAATGCAGCATGTGATTTTTAAATGGTTTCTAAGTATGTTATATAAAACCAAGAGAACCCAGCGGTGGTTGTGTGCTCAGGCTCCTTAGTGATGCTGTGTGAATGAAAGCCAGCGCTAGCTGTGTGAGTTTTGTACATGCACTCTGAAGCTCAGAGACCCTCGGCTGAGACACTGAGAGTGTGAGCAGCCTTGCTCTCATCTTCATGGTCCTGGGAAAATAAGCTGGTTCAGTTCAGGGTCTCTGCAGCTGGTGGATGGATAATTACAGGGAAAGTGGCATGGCCCTGGATGTTGCTCTTTTAGTTCAGGAATAGATGTCTGTTCTACACTAGTCTGACCATGTGCTATTCTTATTTGCACTTCTGCAAATAAACCCCGAAGAAGAACATTTTCTTTCATGTATTTTCAGGATTTAGTTCATATTTAGCGAGTTCTGCTGGGCTGTAGTGTGTCGGGGTGGCCAGCAGAGGGCAGTGGGGAGTGGGCAACGGGCAACTTCTGGTATATCTGGAATTGACATAGGGTAGGGTGCAGATAGTGAGGGGGCCTGTCCCATCCCCTGGTATTTAGGGTAATCTGTCCCTGATTCGTACAGTATTGCTGTACTGTCCTATTAACACAATAACTTAAGGAACAGCTGCATATGGGGAGGCTTTAGATAAAAAAAACACTGATAGTGACTACATTCTGATTCTGACTACATTCTGATTCCGATACCGTCTCTCAGCATGACCAGGAATGGCCCGGTTTTGGCCACTTGGTATGACTCTACCTGAATGCTGGGAAGGACCAACACACCAAGCCAAACATCAACCTACAATTTACACTGCATTAATTTAGAAGAAGCTTTTGTCCAGAGAGGCTTCTAATACAGGAGGTGTGTACATTGCAGTACACACCTGTGTGTGTTGGGTTAGTGCAGTGTTATATATTGCATTACAGTGTGTGTTGGGTTAGTACAGTACAGTGTGTTGGGGTAGTGCAGTCTTATATAGTGCAGTACAGTGTGTGTTGGGTTAGTGCAGTGTTATATAGTACAGTGTGTTGGGTTAGTGCAGTACAGTAGTGTGTTGGGTTAGTGCAGTGTTATATAGTGCAGTACAGTGTGTGTTTGGTTAGTGCAATACAGTGTGTTGGGTGAGGGCAGTACAGTATGTGTTGGGTGAGTGCAGTACAGCGTGTGTTGGGTTAGTACAGTACAATGTGTTTGGTTAGTGCATTGTTATATAGTGCAGTACAGCATGTGTTGGGTTAGTACAGTCTTATATAGTGCAGTACAGTGTGTGTTGGGTTAGTGCAGTGTTATATAGTACAGTACAGTGTGTTGGGTTAGAGCAGTACAGTGTCTTGGGTTAGTGCAGTGTTATATGTTGCTGTACAGTGTGTTGGGTTAGTACAGTGTTATATAGTACAGTACAGTGTGTTGGGGTAGTACAGTACAGTGTGTTGGGTTAGTGCAGTGTTATATAGTGCAGTACAGTGTGTTGGGTTAGTGCAGTACAGTGTGTGTTGGGTTAGTGCAGTGTTATATAGTACAGTACAGTGTGTTGGGTTAGTGCAGTACAGTGTGTTGGGTTAGTACAGTGTTATATTGCAGTACAGTGTGTTGGGTAAGTGCAGTACAGTGTGTTGAGTTAGTGCAGTACAGTGTGTGTTGGGTTAGTGCAGTGTTATATAGTAGAGTACAGTGTGTTGGGTTAGTGCAGTACAGTGTGTTGGGTTAGTACAGTGTTATATAACGCAGTACAGTGTGTTGGGTTAGTGCAGTACAGTGTGTTGGGTTAATGCAGTGTGGTCTAGTGGTGCTGGGCCTTTAAAAAGATTAACAGGTGCAGTTTCCTCCAGCACTCGCCGGGTTGCCAGACGTTGCCCACGGTTAAGTGCAGCAGATTTCATCTTAATTGAATGTCTCCAGACCCTTTAATCCTGCTCTTTGAAACGCTCATTTTAATTCTGAGTGACACAGAGAAGGTATGTAATCAGCCTCCCCCTCCCCACAATAATAACCGCGCGCTCACTGGCACTCTGACGAAAGGGGGTTGGGCCACATTTCCCCGCATAGCCGCCACTTCTGCTGAAAGCAGGCATTTCATCCGGCTTTGTCCGCTTCCTCTCTGTGCGTACGGAACGCCCCTGAGCAAGGTGAAGTGTGGGAGTTGGAGTCCTACAGTAGTAGCAGCAGTTGTAGTAGTTAGTATTGTGCAGTGCAGTAGTTATTAGTAGTTGATAGTTCGTCATGCTTGTCTATTGTATCTGGCGGTCCCGCAGGCTTGTGTGAACTAACAGCCCAGTAGCTGTGTTGCGGCTGAGCCTGGATTTAGAGGCCGGTTTGCAGGCTGCAGGCGATCCTGCTGCTGAGATCCTGTCAGAGAGGAAAATTGCACCGCTCCTGACACCAGTCAAGATAAATGGCACAAAAGCGAAGTTTGGGGCTGAAGTGGCTGTAATAATAGGTGGTAAAACGGTCATACTATTGTACAGTTCCATCCCTCACTCAAATACACTGAATCCCGGTTATTCATAACACACATGAAATGCAAATGGCTTGTGAATTAAAGGCATAGAACTGCCAGGCTGAGAGAGACTGCATGCTATATGCAACTTTAACTGTATACAACATGCATGGTATGCAACAACTCCTCTGACTTATTAACAACCAGTTTTTGCCCACATAACTGCTGCTCACTGGATGTTTTTTGTTTTTCACACCATTCTCTGCAAACTCCAGAGGCTGTTGTGCATGAAAATTACAGGAATGGTTTCTTAGATACTCCAACCATCCTGTCTATACAGGTCTACCTAATACATTTCTCAATGAGTGTGCATTATGTAAGTTTCCAGCATGAATGTATCCTTTGCAGAGCAGAGCATTGGACCCTCTCTTATTCCTGCTCACGCCTGCCTTTACTTACACAGTACGGTTTCGCTGGTGATGAAATGCATGTTTTCCCTGTGCTGATGAAATGGCTTTATCCTCCCTCTCTGCTGAATGAGTCTGGCCCTGGTGAATGCCTGGGTTTTCTCACACTGTGATGACGGGCAATGACGGGCAATGGAAGATGAAGACAGACACATGAAAATATTCACATAAAGTTTCCAAAATATTCAGAATTATTATTCATAAATTACTTCCGGAAAGGTTGAATTGCTCTTTCTATAATGTTGTGCTGCACTTTAACACCCTCATTCTTTCCACAGCTTACTACGGTAATATGCTGTATGTATGATTCTTTTCAAAATAACATTCTACAATAACACTTTTTTTTTCTCTTCGTAGCATACTTTCGACTGCTGCTTTCAGTGTATAATATTGACGTTTCATTTTTGCTACTTCTTTCTCTCGGTTTCCCTCCATCTTGCCCTCTCCACGTTTACCCCTCTATCTCTCTATCTCTCTCTCCATCTCTACCTCAGCCTCTCTTTCTCCCCCGTCTCTCTCAGAAAGGGGAGCAGACTGATGTGCGGTCCTCTGAGGACAGGAGGCAGATGCTGAGGTTTGAAATCCCTCTGAATGACTCTGGATCAGCAGGTTTGGGCCTCAGTCTGAAGGGGAACCAGTCCCGAGAGACGGGCGCTGATCTGGGAATCTTCATCAAGTCCATCATCCACGGCGGGGCGGCCTACAAGGTACCCCCAAAATCACAGGGCCCCTCCTTACGGTGAAGTCTGAATAAAACCAAGTAGAATAGTCCATTCAGTCCATATAAACTCATCATTCACCCTGTTGACTGTGTGTGTGTGTGTGTGTGTGTGTGTGTGTCTGTATTTGTGTGTGGTGTGTATCTGGTGTGCCTTTGGTGTCTGTCTGTGTGCGCTGTCTGTGTGGTGTGTGTGTATTTGTGTTTGGTGTCTGTCTGTGTGTGGTGTGTGTATTTGTGTGTGGTGTCTGTCTGTGTGTGGTGTGTGGTGTCTGTGTGTGGTATGTGGTGTGTGTATTTGTGTGTGGTGTATGTCTGTGTGTGGTGTGTGTATTTGTGTGTGGTGTATGTCTGTGTGTTGTATGTCTGTGTGTGGTATGTGGTGTGTGTATTTGTGTGTGGTGTATGTCTGTGTGTGGTATGTGGTGTGTGTATTTGTGTGTGGTGTATGTCTGTGTGGTGTGTGTATTTGTGTGTGGTGTATGTCTGTGTGGTGTGTATATTTGTGTGGTGTATGTCTGTGTGGTGTGTGTATTTGTGTGTGGTGTATGTCTGTGTGGTGTGTATATTTGTGTGTGGTGTATGTGTGTGGTGTATGTCTGTGTGTGGTGTGTGGTGTGTGTATTTGTGTGTGGTGTGTGTATTTGTGTGTGGTGTATGTCTGTGTGTGGTGTGTGTATTTGTGCACTAGAGAGAGACTGCACCCCCCCTCCCCCCCTGTAGCTGCACTCTCCTCTCGTTCCTCTCCTCCTCTGCCACATTAATGCTAATTAAAAGCTGTGCTGTAATTAGCGGGAGGAGGCTGGGGCTCTGCCCTGGGAGAGGGCTGTACAGGCCGGCTCTCTCTGGGGTTTGAGCGTGAGGCTGCAGTTTCCCCCAAAGGTGTGGCCAGAAGATTCTCCCTAAATCCTTTCAGTACTGTGACAGGTTTCCGAGACTGCAGAAATGCACACTGTCTACTGTATAACCAGCCTGCTGCGCTTTGTGTTCATTCGCTGAAGGCATCTATAAAACAAATGTTTTAAATATGTATTTCAGTCCTGCATTCCATTCTTAGCTGTTCTGTTCAATAAAACAGACTTTATTGGCATTATAATGAAAGGTTTCTGCTGCCTAATCACAAAGGCTGTAAGTTATACTTATCCTATTGTAGCTGTCAAGGCTACCTATGATGGTGAGAGCACTCATAAAATATTTTTAAAGCCAAATTTTTGGAAGGGTGTCTTTGTGCAGCATGGAGTGAGGGAACAGGAGAGGATGTGTATAAGTAATAGTCTGAAATTATATTTTGTTTAAATGCTTGAAGTATAATAAACTACATTTTTGACACTTGGGGCTGTTGTGAATAACAGGGGCAATGACATGGTTGGGATAGTCGTGCCATGGCTTGGGGAAGGGGTTGGGGGCGACTGGAATGTAGAGGGATACAGGAAGGAACGTATTAGGATGGATAAATCCAGTAAGAGAGGCGGGGGTGTAGCTCTCTGTTAAAGAACATCTTAATGTGAAGGAAATTCCTGAAATTGACCAACTCATGCCTACCAAGGATATGTGGATTAAAAAAAGGTCCTTAATATAGGAGTATGCTGTATACAACCATCTTCAGACCGTAATGTGTGTACAATGCCCCTTCAAGAAATATGAAACAAGCTTTTAGCGGAGGAGAGCCTATTATGGGTGACTTCAGTTACCACATTATTAAAAGAGTGTTACAGTGATGATGTCATTTTGTAGGCCATGTCGACAAATGCTTCCACCGTGGGTTCCCTCGGTAGATTTCCCATGCTTTTTTCCCGTAGGGATTTCAATTCCTGCCGAATATAAGGTCTGTGGTTAACGTACGCTTAAGAGAGTTTCACGTTTTGTTTGAGTTAAATTACATTACAATCACATGATATCTCAACCTCTATCTCAACCAATCTGGGAAACTATTGGCCTGTCAGTTTAAATTGCATCACGTGTAAAATGCTTAAATCTATAATTAGAGACAAGTTGGTATTATTTATTGATAATAACAATATATAAAGGGATAATCAACATTTTCTTCCCAAGAGCTGGTCATGTCTGACAAACCATGACATTCTTTGAGGAAGCTGCCAAGCGTTTTGATGGTTGCAAGACTCATAGTATTTATTTGGATTTCCAAAAAGCATTTGATAAGGTGTCATGTGAAAGACTCATTGTCAAAATGAAACTGTGGGAACTGCGGGAGATATTTCAGAGTGGGTTCGGGACTTTCTGCATGGTAGACGCGTGGTTACAGAGTGCTATGTGAAGTGGAGTCCCACATGGATCGGTGCTGGGACCACTGCTCCTCCTCATTTGCATAAATCCTTGACGGGAACTTCGAAAGTACATTAGATAAATTTGATACAAAATTGGGAGCGTTTGGCAAATTTGATCTTCCTTGGCAACAAAAAATGAAATTTCATAGAAAAAATGTCTGTACTCTGACAATGGGGTGCCTGCCTCATAAAGTGCCTCTGATGATGATGACGATGATGATGATAATGGCAGAAATAATCATGCTGATCTTTATCAGTAATCTCTCTCTCTGTGCCAGGACGGCAGGCTGTGTGTGAATGATCAGCTGATTGCGGTGAACGGGGAATCTCTGCTGGAGAAATCGAACCGCGTTGCCATGGAGACGCTGCGGCGGTCCATGTCCATGGAGGGGAATGCGCGGGGCAGGATCCAGCTGGTTCTGCTGCGGGGGCCCAGCCGGCTCAGCCTGGTAGGTCACATCCTGGTCCTGCGGTCGTAGGAAGCCCTGTGTTCTCTGTGTGCTCTGTGTGCCCTGTGTGCCCTGTGTGCTCTGTGTGCCCTGTGTGCTCTGTGTGCTCTGTGTGCCCTGTGTGCCCTGTGTGCCCTGTGTTCTCTGTGTGCTCTGTGTGCCCTGTGTGCCCTGTGTGCCCTGTGTGCCCTGTGTGCTCTGTGTGCTCTGTGTGCCCTGTGTGCCCTGTGTGCTCTGTGTGCCCTGTGTGCTCTGTGTGTTCTGTGTGCTCTGTGTGCCCTGTGTGCCCTGTGTGCTCTGTGTGCTATGTGTGCCCTGTGTGCCCTGTGTGTCCTGTGTACTCTGTGTGCCCTGTGTGCCCTGTGTGCTCTGTGTGCCCTGTGTGCTCTGTGTGCCCTGTGTGCCCTGTGTGTCCTGTGTGCTCTGTGTGCCCTGTGTGCCCTGTGTGTCCTGGATGGGAAGCCTTCTGTGTGCGAGCAGGTGGCCCTCTGTGTGGGCTAGTGCTGTAATGCTCAGGCCTGGACATACACTGCACCTTCAAACTACAACTCAAACAGTGTTATGTCCTGCTTTCAGCGAGGTGCGCAAACGCACACACACACACACACACGTACACACACACGCCAATGGACTTGGATACACATAGTCATGCATGTATACACACACATGCATACACACACACACACACACACACACACACACACAGACATGGCTGGATGGAAGAGCACACGCACTGGAGGATATGGTTCTCTGCTGTTTTCCCCCATTGAAAAACAATGTCAGGTGAAGCACACTTCACTTGTGCATTTATATTGTTCTTTTTTCATAAAGATAAAATATTGGGTTCAAATGAATATTTTATTACTTGAGAATATTTTATATTATATATTATATATATTATATTATATATATATATATATATTATTATTACAAATTCAGCAATGCGAGACCTGACTTAAGGGGGCGTGTTTAAAGTGTGCATTTTAACTGGCTCTTTCATCATGGAGGCTCTGTGTTCATTTACTGTTTGACTGCCTCAGGCCTGAAGGGACAAATCCATGAATGTTGACAAATGAAGGCTGGCCAATTATATGATTGCATTAAAAGCCTCACAAACGCTACATTTTGTTGACACACAATTTTGCCAGATTCCATTTGAATGTAAATTATTGTAATTTGCCGTCAGCGAGCGTTTTTCCCGAAAGTCTAAAGAAACTCAATCAGAAGGTGTTTTATTTCATTATTTTTTACATATATTTTCCAGCAGTCATTTAAGAGCACATAATTTAGGCACTTAAATTGAAAATGTTTCTTAACAGAAAATCACAGTCCTGTTGGCCAACTGTAAACAGCATTCTAGTGTTTTTTCTCAAAGGTGTAAGAGCAATTATGTGTAATTTTACAGAAATACCGGGTATTGTGAAGGGAGAGGGGGCCAAAATGAGTGAGTGATGGAAATAGTGAGAGGGCTAGATGGAAAGGTATTACAGAAGATGAAAGCATTTGCTCAGATATGGAAGCTTTTAGTCAGTCAGTACGTCCCTTAATCCTCTGGCCTCTCCTGTCCGGTCCTGTCCGGTCCTGTCCGGTCCTGTCCTGTCCTGTCCTGTCCTGTCCTGTCTCTCTCCTTGTTACAGACTCCACCCAAACCAGCCTCAGATGTGTCTCTGTCTCAGCTGAGGCTGACCGACATCCCAGCCTGCCCTGCCCAAACCTCCACGGGCAGCTCCCAGTGTGAAAGGTCCAGGGGTGAGTGAGCGCCATCCATCACAAACCTGTGCTCATACACAGCTGCATACCTGCTCTACCATCACAAACCTGTGCTCATACACAGCTGCCTACCTGCTCTACCATCACAAACCTGTGCTCATACACAGCTGCATACCTGCTCTACCATCACAAACCTGTGCTCATACACAGCTGCCTACCTGCTCTACCATCACAAACCTGTGCTCATACACAGCTGCATACCTGCTCTACCATCACAAACCTGTGCTCACACACAGCTGCATACCTGCTCTACCATCACAAACCTGTGCTCATACACAGCTGCATACCTGCTCTACCATCACAAACCTGTGCTCACACACAGCTGCATACCTGCTCTACCATCACAAACCTGTGCTCACACACAGCTGCATACCTGCTCTACCATCACAAACCTGTGCTCACACACAGCTGCATACCTGCTCTACCATCACAAACCTGTGCTCATACACAGCTGCAAACCTGCTCTACCATCACAAACCTGTGCTCATATACAGCTGCATACCTGCTCTACCATCACAAACCTGTGCTCATACACAGCTGCATACCTGCTCTACCATCACAAACCTGTGCTCATACACAGCTGCATACCTGCTCTACCATCACAAACCTGTGCTCACACACACACAGCTGCATACCTGCTCTACCATCACAAACCTGTGCTCATACACAGCTGCATACCTGCTCTACCATCACAAACCTGTGCTCACACACAGCTGCATACCTGCTCTACCATCACAAACCTGTGCTCACACACAGCTGCATACCTGCTCTACCATCACAAACCTGTGCTCACACACAGCTGCATACCTGCTCTACATCACAAACCTGTGCTCATACACAGCTGCATACCTGCTCTCATGGTAAGCTCTCTTTCATTTGGGAAAAACTCTCCTTATTCAGTACCAGAAAAATCTGTCTTTGCATGCAACTGACCTGCACATAATGTCTCTACAGTAAAAGCCAATAAAGGGAGAGGGTTTTTAATATTATTTTTGTTTAGATGTATGTTTGTGTGGGCTGAGGGATATTTTACACATAAGTTAGCAATCTTTTTTGGGGGCACAGCTAAACGAGTGGTGCTTTCACTCACTCCATCATTTGCTTGCTCATTCGTTCACTCACTCTCTTCTCTTCTCATTTACCTAATTACTAAATCATTAATTTCCAGACACTCACTTAATTGCTCATTAACATGCTTGTTTTTGGTCCAGTTCCATTTGGCATAACTAATGGGCATCGTGGCAACGTGCATGAACAAGACGGCTATGAAGAGGACCTCCCTCCTCTTCCTCCTGATCCCCAACATCCCCCCATCCGTCAGAGGTAATATCAGACCTCCTCCTGAGGAAAAACTAAACGCACTGAATGAAATGTTCTATTTTTCATATCCTGTACACTCAGTGAGCACTTTATTAGGTATTTATTAGACAGATTATTTGTAGCCTATCCACATTGAGGTTTGACGTGATTGTTTTCAGAGATGTTTTTTGTTTTTCGCACCATTCTCTGCAAACTCTGTTGTGAGTGAAAATCCCAGGATATTAGCAATACTCAAACCACCCTGTCTGGCACCGACAATCATTCCGGGGTCAAAGTCACTTAGATCACATTTATTCCCCATTCTGACATACATGTACTGCTCTATGGCAGAGCAAAGCCCATATTTAATATACACCTGTGTATATGTATATACAGCAGTCACTGCTTTTCTTAAAGACGTAACGGAGTTCAGTCTAATCCTGTCTCCTCCTCCAGGGCGGAGCTGGGCCAGGGGCCACAGCGTGGGGCCCCCTCCCCGCCCAGGCAGTCTGAGCTCCCCCATGCCCAGGCATCCAGGAGTGTGGACCTGGGTAAGCCACACAATGTGAGGGAGACCACCACCGGCACGTGAGGGAGAGAGGGTCTGAGGAGAATGGACTGGAGGGGTCAGGGAGTAGGGGAATAGGGGAATCGGGAGGCCGGGGGGGGGGGGGGTGGGAATTCTGTTCATCAGCTGAAGGGAGATGGTCCTCGGCCCCTGTAGTGCTGATGGATACAGTAAACAGACAAAAAAGAGAAAATGGAAGTAACTTACAGTGTGAATTCAAGGTTTCTATTTCCCTTTCTCTCTCTTTGATGTTAAAAGGAGAGCAGTGCGCTCTTTCACCCCTTAATCAGCATCTCAGACGGTTCATCCGTTCATCCGTTTCACCCTCACCTTCGCCACTCTAAATGGGCTCCAGTGAAAAGCTCGCTGTTTACATGTTGATGCACAACGAATCACATCACATGAGCACAGTTCAACACACAGCTGTATCATGTGACCTGAACCTATTTTAGCACACAGCTACCTCATGTGACACAAGTGCATTTTAACACGCAGGTGTAATCTGAACATCTCATGTAAAGTCAATACATTTTAACACGCAGGTATAATCTGAACACACTTCAGATTTTTCACACACGCTTGTTGCACAGGCCCGTCCTCCAGTCCTAACACTCAGGTCTCTAGCCGCACGCTCGCGGTGACGGTAGACGGCAGACCGGGGACACGGCGAGCGCTGCGGTGAGCGGCCCTGCCGCGGAAGCAGCCGGAACATTCCGCGGAGGCAGACAGGTTCCATGAGACGGCAGATGGAGCTTTCTGTCCCTCGTCGAAACGTTCCCATATGCCACGGCGGGGCAGACAAACTGGATGTTGATATTTGTTTGAAACGTGGAGTCTGAGCAACATGCCGGGGTTTCGGAGCACAGCTGCAGGGTGTGTGTGTGTGTGTGTGTGTGTGTGTTTCAGTCGCCATGGCAACCAGTAGGTATCTCCCGTCACGTTTCTTTTTTTGGTTTGCGGTAGCAGTTAGCTTTCCTCCCGTTGCGGTTGATTGTCATCTCAATATGACAGTGTGGCTGTTTGGCAGTATGGCTTTTTAACGTCCTCATCTGAATGCAGAACAAGAGCCCATAAGCCCATGTCCTGTGGCTCAAATTACCACATATGCACACACACACTGTAATAATGCACACACACTCATACACACTGTACAAATGCACACACACACTGTAAAAATGCTCACTCACACACACACACACACACACACACACTGTAAAAATCCACACACACTCATACACACTGTAAAAATCCACACACACGCACTCACACACACTGTAAAAATGCACACACACAGAATAATATAACATATTGTAGTATATTGATATCTAATGTGAAACTGTACATATACTACCTTATCTTGATTACTCCAGGCCCAGAATGAAACCTCACACCCTGCATTCTAATGTGTCCCTGCTGTTTGGCACTTCTGTACATTCTGTATATGAGTGAATGCAGTCCAGTACAGCTCGGAGTTCGCCATGGCGTCAGAACCGTGTAGATCTTATAGAGCACCGTGTGTCTGCATGTGGCGTTAGTAGGACGGAGGTGGCTTTGTTTTTCACGCTGGAACTCAGAACACAATCCTCGAGGGTGACATTGCCCGCAGGTTTCGGTTTTTTTTGCTTCCTTTCAATCAGCAGCCGAATTAGGCCTTGTAAACAAGGTGTGCGGACCCACTCCGTGACATCAATGTAATCACTGTGGCACAATTAAATAATCACTGAAGTGCTGAAATGCACTAAAACACAGCAGGGCCTGCGGACACCCCTGGCCTTGGGCTAATGGTGAGGCACCAGGTACAGGTGAAGCTGTTACAGTTGTGTGCATGTTTTCAGCTCAATGTTGAGTCTCTGTCATTAGCGCCTCTGTATCTGTGCTGATTGGTATTGCTGTCTGCGTTGCTTAGTTAATGCACTTAAAGATGAATTATTCAATAAATTATGCAATAAATTATTTCGTCTTGCCCTTGTAAGTCGGTAAGTAAGACTCTGCTGTATGTATTGAATCATTGATAAATGTTACCTGGAGGGCTCACACACACAGGAGTTTGCAGGGTGATTTGAATGTTGTTATTTTTTATTTGATTGTATTTTAAGTCACTGTGACATGCACCTTCTGTGGACTGTGTTGATTAAAGACCTCTCTACATGGACATGAATCAGCTTTTTTGTAATGCGAAACTAACTGTTTCACTTCATCGTAGTCCGGTCATTTGTCTGGGAATTGTAATTGTTGTTATTAATAACTACACATAGTTATTAATATACTGCAACGCATTTCCATGTAATGGCTTGGGATGACCAGATTATTTTTCTTCCATTAGAGAGTGAGGAACACTGCATTTCATTTTATTAAAACACGGGACGCAGCAGAATTTCAGTTCCAGTTCATTAGCTCCTCATATTGCCTTCCTCCTCTGCATCAGAGGCGAGTGAATGCGTTTCATTTGTCTCGTCACACCGTTATGAGTGTACGTCAGGTCGCAGAGAGGGGGGGTGCCGATGGCGGGTTTACTGTCCTCACTGTGAGGAACTCGGATTGTCACACACTCCTCCACAGGGGGCTCTGCGTACCTCTGATTCGTGCTCTCTTTTAGATTAGGACCCCTGATTGGTGCTCTCTCCAAAATTAGGAGCTCTGTTTGGGGCACTCTTCTAGATGAGGACCCCTGGTTGGTGCACTCTCCTAGATGAGGACCCCTGATTGGTGCACTCTCCTAGATGAGGACTTCTGATTGGTGCACTCTCCTAGATGAGGACCCCTGATTGGTGCACTCTCCTAGATGAAGACCCCTGATTGGTGCACTCTCCTAGATGAGGACTTGTGATTGGTGTGCTCTTCCTCCACTTCCCCTGCCTCTCTCCTTCTCCTGCTTTCAATGCCTCATCAGGTGGAAAAAGTAGATTTTTTTTCTTCTGTGCAGTTAACTATCTAAAGAAATGTCCATTATGTATTTACTGTATATTCCTCAGGATTGAGTCCAGAAAACGTGGCACCATCTTCAAATGAAACTGTGAAAGATCCTCCTCTTGAATGGGTTGCATTAATAGGCTAAAACACCCACGTGGATAAACTAAGGAAAAAATAAGAATCAGGGACTGTCACATGTTCTTCTGGCTTTTACTGTTGTAATAAAATTGATTTAAAAATCTATCTCTGTGTGTCTCTGCCTATCTCTCTCTCCAATGCAAATTCAAGCACTAATTCATTTGAATCATGCTGCTTTATGTGCTCCTTATGTCATATTGCCAAAACAGCAATATGATGCTGGAACAACATTCATTTAGCCAATTATTCATACCTGAATATTAATGTTCCTCTTGCTTTCTCTTTCTCATTTGTAATCTGAGTGAAAATTATCGGAAAGAAAAAAATGTTTTCAAAGAAAGGACAGCTTCAGCTTATTGAAAAGTGACATGGCAGATGCCAGTTCCTGTGTATTAGGGTGGCACGTATAGCAAGATGCCTGCAGACTCTATACCTATAGATTAGTATGCAGCAACACACAATCACTTTGGTGAACAAGGGCAGATTGAGGTGGTGACAATGTAATGTCTACGTTCAGCAGCACATCAAAATTATTCACAGCAGCATATGACATCAATGTACAGTAATACAGCAATGGAAATGGCATAGCGATGTGCTACATGTCAAGGACAATTTACCGTCCAGTGACTGTGCTGCTGTAACGGACGACCAGCGACATTTGGTTTATACTCTGGGCGATTGAAGTGCATTTATATACTTTTTTCTAAGGATGACGATCACAGTTTATGTCAAGTGGCAACAGAACGACCATTAATGATTTCAGTCGAGCAACATTCTGGACGGTAAGCCGGCCTTTGGACAGGGAATGGTGATGTCATAGGAATTGATGCTTAAGCATGTTCAGACATCACACATCGCACTCTGCAAGCTTTGCTGATCAATCTCCAGTGGCTGACTTTGTATTAGAAAAATACTCTCCCTCCCTCTTCCCCTCTCTCTCTCTCTCCCTCCCTCTCCCCCCCTCTCTCTCTCTCTCTCTCTCTCTCTCTCTGTCCCTCTCTCTATCCCTTTCTCTCCCCAGGTGAACACAGCATGGCACTTCTAGAGGAGCCAGGTTAGCATCTGCATATCACACACACATTATTATCTGCATATCATCCTCACATGATCTTGTTTTTGATTCCTCAAGCTATTATCAGTACTGTAGATTTGTCTTGATGCGTCTATTAAACTTTCATTGAACCTCAAGGACTTGCTTTTAAAATTATTCTGCATAAATGGTGTGGATTTCTCAAACACACACAGATATAGAAACCATGACTAAATGAAGCTTTGGTCCTTTAACAACTTATTGAGACAAAAATAAGTTGAGTGTTGAAAGGCTTTTTCTTTTGGATGGTGTGATTCTGTCTCTGTGGTGTAAAATATGGGTGATAATGTGTTTCATAAAGGGGCTTGTTTTTCTCTGCTTTTCACTGGTCAGGCCTAATGACTCTTACCAGCCTGATGCTGTGAGTTCAGCTGGTTCAAAAGGCAGTCACGTGTGTGGTTACATTAGCAGTGTGGTCTGAAGAGCTGTGCATTGCAGTCTGCCCAACACCTCTCTGCTATGAACCTCTCCTCTCCTCTCCTCTCCTCTCCTCTCCTCTCCCTCCTGCTCTGACTGCAGTACAGACTCTATGTACCTCCACCCTCCCTCCTTTGCTCTCTGCATTACTCTACTTACACCCGACCTTACTTTCCTGCCCCATCCCTTACTCTAGCTACATCCCTCCCATTACTCCCGTAAGCACTTATAAACCATCCTCTGCCTCTCCCGTCTCCTCCTCTTCCATTTTCTCACGTCTCTGTTTGGGCTCATTCTGTTTGGTGTTTGTTTGGTTTCTCCTGCAGTGGCTGCCCAATGCCACTCCCACAATGCATTGCGGCGGGGCTGTAAATAGCAGAGCACTGGACCCAGGCTCTGGAGAGTGCCAGGCTGATTGTTGTTGCTCATTGTCGCATCTTGTTCCCCTGCGCTATTTTGACTTTGACGGCTCTGTGCCAAGCGCAGGCCCATTGAAGGCACTTTCCTCTGTCTCACTTTGCGATTGAGGAGGAGGTAGTTTGATTGGAGCTGAAAGCAGCCATGTTGTGGTGATTTGGATTGATCGATTCGTCTGCTTCCGTGAGAACCATCTGCTCCCCATGTTTCATGCTCCAAGAGCTCAGCAGCAGAGTCAAACCTGCGGCTCATGCAATCCTGTGGCGTCCAATCTCATTCTTTTATCCTGCGGTCTGTCCAATCACATTCTTTTATCCTGCGGTCTGTCCAATCACATTCTTTTATCCTGCGGTCTGTCCTATCACATATGTCCAGACACATTGTTAATCTTTCTCTCTGTCCAATCACCTAGTAGTTATCCTTGCATTCCACCCAATGATATTGCTATGTGGTCTTTTCAGTCACACCGTTATTCCTGAAGTCTTTTGTATCTTTATTTCTGAGCACTCTGTGGTAATGGAGAAAAGCATTCACATTGTGTCAACATAGACACATTATAAGTGTAATCATTTTCTTATTCTTTTCCATTGCGTTTTTCTCTGTTGTTTTCTGCCATTTTTCAATGGCTGTAACCTGAGGTAAATCTGTTTTTCTGAAAGTGTTAAGAATAGAAAAGTGACAACTGATGTATGAAATATTTATATGATATGAAATAAGATTTAATATGCCATAAGTGTGATTGTGCGGCCTGTGATCTGGATTGAGACATGGAGACAGTCTCATGGGAACCTGCCTGGCGCTGACGGCTAACCTTTCGGGTACTCTTCTTCTCGAGGAAGACCGTATCAAACTGGCACCCGTTCTGCTCAGCATGGGTCCCCCGCAGACGCACGCCCACACGCCGCTTACATGCTAACAAGTGCATCCTGTTGTTTTGCATTTTTCCTCTCAAAATATTTCATACATAATATTTCATGTTTGTTATATGCATGGGGAAGCCATGTGACTATTTCTCCAGATAATCTGGAGCTACTGCTTTCTCTCAGAATACACAGATGTACGCTGGCAGAAACACACACACACACACGCGCGCACACACACACACACACACACACACACACACACATGTACCCACATACATACATACGCACACACACACACCCGCGCACACACACATACCCTTACACTTTCTTTCAGTACTGCACTGAAGTACTGCAGACGCTGGTGCTGTAATGTGAATTATCCCAGCTTGGGTGTGAGAGACACACACACACACACACACACACTCTAGAAGTCCACGGTGTGGAACTCCTAAAAGCTGTTTTGCTCTATCTGCCTGCATTGGGACAGCAGCAATTACGTTTATGACACAAATCCCTTTTTCAGACTTAGCTTTTCCTTAGCCTCATCCTGCTATTTATAACCCCAGTACCACAACTTAATGTTTACCATTTGCAAGCTCTGCATGCATCGCTAAGCGAGTTATAGATTCACATTTTGAACATATGTAACACCGTTCTCTTAAAAAACATCAATATTTCATCATCATTGTGAATATTGATATCGCAGCACTTAGTTGATTTAATTAAAGCCTGAAGTTAATGTCAGGTTGGTGTATTTGAAATGTGTTTTTTTGCCCTTTCTAGAAAATTATTTTGCTAGGTTATTTTGCTTTGAGTTTTCAAAGAGTTGTTCCTGTCAAAGTGAGCATGTGTGAGTGAGAGAGTGAGAGGGAGGCTTCTTGGTCATGATATAGCAACAGTGCCGGAGACTGGCACCGCCTTGTTTGATATGGTATTTTTTATGCGATCAATATATTTATGTGATTCGATGTATGATTTGTTGGCATTTCATAGCTGAACTGGCTGCAGCTCAGAGGCCATAAGTATCTGTTTCAGGGCATTTAAGAAGCCGTACTCCTGGATGGAGTTCCCCTCCCCCTATCCCACACATTTCTTAGGCAGCTGATGGCCCTTCTCAGCCTACCCAGGGAGCTGTGCCTCCCTCTACATCAAATGGACAATTAGTGTATTTCAATGGCACATAAAAAGCTCAATATCCTACTGGAATGGCTTCAGAATGAGTCTGCCAAGCATCATCATTAAATAGTTTCTTTTGTCACAGTTTTTCAGGAGTAATAGGTTTGTTAAATAACCCCCCCTCGGCCCCCCCCTTCAAAGTGTCTCAGATCTGAGAGAAAGCTTCCATCGGTTGCCTTGTTGGCCCGTAAGTCCTCCCGATGAGGCTGAACTTAAATGCACTGGAGCAGAAACGGTCTGCCATCAGAGGCTGATGAATGTCCTCCTGCATTTCCCTGGAAGCAAAATTTACGTCTAATAAAACCGTATCGATCACAGAGGGCAAGCGTTCAACCGGCCTTTCCTGTTTGTGTATGCGCTGTTTCTCTCTCTCTTTTTCTTCCCTCATCCTCGGACTTTGTCCTTTGTCTTCTCTCTCATTTCATTCTCGTACTTGTCATCTTTCGTCACTATTTATTAATCTCCTTTTGTAGCTTCCCTCTCTTTCCTTCATCTTCCTCCTCTTCCTCTTTTTTCTTCCTCAGTTTCCCTCTCTTCTTTGGTCCTTCCTGCTTATCTCCTCCAGTGCGATAACCCCCCCCCCCTCCAATGCAGTGAAGGATCATGGGAAGGAGTCTGCCCCGGTGTGGGAGGTGCAGGAGCCTGGCTCTGTGGGGGGGCGGCAGACTGCTGTGTCCGAGGTGAGGAAGAGTGAGCTCCTCTTCCTCCTTCAGCGGGCCCGTGCGACACGAGGGCGTGGCTGCAACCACAGTTTCCGCTCTGCCTGACGACAAGTCCTACGAAGGAGGGTAAGATCTGAGGCCTTGGCCTTCAGAAAACACACACAACTCATTCCCCATGAGCTGACACTGACAAAGCTCATGCAATACAAAGGTCATTTCCAAAAACTGAGGATAGTAAAGGGCTGGATTAACACTGAAGAGTGTAAACAGCTGGATTAACACTGAAGAGTGTAAATGCTTGCATTCACTCCAGGAGTGTAAAAGGCCCTTTCCCTTTGGCAGGCTTAGAGTGACCATAGTAGGCGTGATTTAATCCCAATTCCCCTCATGCAGAAAAAATTATAATAAGAACACACAGATAAAGGAAAAGTGCCAGATGAATTGCTGGAGTCTATTTATATTAGACTACAATAAAACAAGTCCTTGTGACCAAGCTTTCTTTTTATTTTCTTGTTTTTTTTGGTTTTCTCTCAACTTAATCTTTGCATGTGAGGTGATGTCTTTATACACACACACACACACACACACACACACACACACACACACTTCACACACACACACGCACACACACACAGGGATTACTGCACACCATCCTTCCCTTTCTATAGTAGCTCTGATTAATAAGGGAAGTTTGCATTGTTAAGTGCTTGTTGGAACAAAGGCAGTTGTGATGTACATTAGTCTGTAGCAGCCCTCGGAGGACGTGGTGAATTTGTGAATAACGCTGGGAATTGGAGAAATGAGAGCCGTACACATTTCATTTTGCATTAAAACGTCAGGGCTGCGTTTGTTTTCTGTTTGCGTTTCATCTCCTTGTGTAAATTGCCTTGGGGAGTCAGTGTTCAATTGAAGTCTGCCTTGTAGTGTGTTCTGAGGGATAGAAAGGGAAAGTGGTGGGATAAAGGGATAGAAAGGGGGTAGTGGAGAAAGAGAGAGAGAGAGAGAGGACAGGAAGGGAAAAAGAATGAGTGGTCAGTAACAGATGGTTCTGTCACTGAGGCTGTCTTCCTCTCCATCTGCATGCCATTAGTCTGTTACAAAAGGAGAGGACCGATATGGAAGTCCGGACCGTGAGAAGGTTTCAAACTGCCACGATTAAATTTATTTCTGGAATTAATTCAGTTTCCCTCTAACTGTGCAACTATGAGCCCTGGTTTACAATGCGCTATCATGGCTCCTAGTTTAACATTTAGAGAATAGGCTGATGGTGACTTTCAAGGGCTTCAATTTCAGTCCTAGTGAATTGTCATGATTTCGAAATACTTACGCATGGATGAATTACATTTGTAAGCGTGGTATATATATGTGTGTGTGTGTGTGTGTGTGTGTGTGTGTGTGTGTGTATTTACGTGTATGTCTGTGTGTGTGTGCGTGTGTGTCTGCGTGTGAGTGTGTCTGTGTGTGTGTGTGTGTGCGTCTGTGTGTATGTGTGTGTGGGTGTGTGTGCATGGGTGTGTATGTGTATGTGTGTGTGTGTGTGCTGTTGGGTTATACTGTAGATGATCTCTCAGATGGAAGCTTTGGCTGGGACAGCCCCTCTAGCACCACCTCTTGGCAGGGGTGTGGTGACATGGAAGAGATGAAAAAGGTACAGAAGATGCCAAAGGAGGAGAAGAGAGAAGAGTGGAAATCCAACGGGCAGGGGAAAGATGAGAAGATGGAGGACACAGAGGAGGAAGAGCAGAGGACACAGAAGAAAGTCTTTTGGTTGTTATGGTCGGGAGTTTTCTGCTTTTCCTGGATGCAACTCTGGGTCTGTGTTCTTCAATGCCTGGGCTACCCAATGGGATGTGTGTTACACCTTATGTAATAATGTGTTCTGCTCTATGGAGAAAGAGAAGTAGCTACTCACCTGACCATTACATTACATTACAGGCCTTTAGCAGATGCTCTTATCCAGAGTGATGTACAACAAAGTGCACATCGAACACAGGGACAAGTGTGAGGAGGACCCTAGAGGACAGTACAGTTCCGAGTCCTAGCGTGACCATATAGATACAATTGGAACCCTTGAATTTATGATTCATCAACTTATGAACTAGCATACCACAATTGGCAGCTAGAATACCTCGAGTACAACAATATTATATATATATATATATATATATATATATATATATATATATAATATTGTTGTACTCGAGTACAACAATATTATATATATATATATATATATATATATATATATATATATATAATATTGTTGTACTCGAGGTATTCTAGCTGCCAATTGTGGTATGCTAGTTCATAAGTTGATGAATCATAAATTCAAGGGTTCCAATTGTATCTATATGGTCACGCTATATATATATATATATATATAAAACTATGTATAAGTGCCATTATAATCTATGGCATGCACAAGGCTGACCACCAGGTAGATGTGAACCTGTCACACCCATCCAGCAGGGATTTTACTGGCATAATAACCGTTTCTTACATCAGTATAATCCCTTCCTTCATTCTCTTTTTTTCTCTTGTTTGGTTGCTCCATATTTCCTTTCTATCTTCCTGCTGAATTTAATTGCTTTTGCAACATATCATTTTCTGACTCCGTCCTATAAAGCTCTATTATGAATATGAATTAGAATATGAATCGGAGGGAGATTGGAGACAGAAACAGTATCTTTGTCACAGCTTAAAACCGTTGAGTTGAGCTGCTGTGTCTCCAGCCAATATCATTTTGAAATTGGTGAAGGGGGGGGGGGATAGTGACTCCCATGAAGGTATGCTCGGTTTCAGCATGTGTGAGAAAGTGTGTGTGAGTTTGTGTGTGTAGTTGTACTAGACCAGAGCACATAATTCCGTTTGATTCTCTGTGGGAATGTTGTGTGTGTGAAAGTTGTCCTGCATCCTGACTTCCAGCTGGAGTGCTTCCTGTTTCCCGAGGAGCCTGAAGGAGGCCTCTCCGCTGCGGTCTCGCCCATGTGTGTGTTTTCCTGAAGTGTTTCTTCATGTGCTGCACCACAGCCTTGGATATTCATCCATGTTAATCTCTCACGGGCAGGGTGTAAATTAAAGATGAAGGTGAAATATATGTTTTCAAATGTTTAAACGATAATGGTTCAGTTGTTGTGATGTAACTGCTCACACTATACCACTACATTTCCTTTTGGAAAAATGCCCATTAAAATAGAAATGGCACTATTGATAGTCTGTTTTAAAAGAAGAGAACTAATACTGTGTAGCAAAGAGATGCAGTAAAAAATAATTGATCAGTGTGATCTAGTGGCTGAATAAAGAATCTCGGCAGGCAAATTTAGTTGACGCATGTCAGCTTAAAGGCACAGTACACAGAACAGTCTCCAGTTTGTATCAGCAGAGTTTGTATTAAAGTGAACTTTTCACTGAGCTGGGAAGATGTGAATGAAAATGCTTGTGGACGTGTTTTACTGGTCATGGTTAAAGATAGGTCAACCGCCCCCTACCCCCAGAAAAGAAAAGTGTAATTGAGTGTAAACATTTGGAGAAGATCGGAGACGTGAAGATTTGAAGGGTAAATGATGGGCACTGCTGGTGTGAGTTCTGCCCTGCTGCTGAAGGTGAGAGAAGAGTCTCTCTGGAGACTGCTACAGTGAGACACTCCTACAGTCTGTCTGCAGCTCCGCTGGCTCTCCTGTGTGTCTGTGTGTATGTGTGTGTGTGTGTGTCTGTGTGTGTGTGTGTGTGTCTGTGTCTGTGCGTGTGTGTACGTGTCTCAGTGTGTATGTGTGTCTGTGTGTGTGTGTGTGTGTGTCTCTGTGTGTGTGTCTGTGGGAGAGATGGTAGATCTGTGTGTGTGTGTGTGTGTGTAGGAGAGATGGCAGATCTACAGGAACAGAGTTGGGCAGCCCTGGTGTACAGCATGTATCTGTGCATGCTTGTGTGTCTACAGTGCGTGCGTGTGCATGTGTACTGTTA
This sequence comes from Conger conger, assembly GCF_963514075.1. Lineage (NCBI taxonomy): Eukaryota > Metazoa > Chordata > Actinopteri > Anguilliformes > Congridae > Conger > Conger conger. Next base: position 26,189,477 of record NC_083776.1, on the reverse strand, counting down.
CAGAGAAACAGATTAGCGCTATGACACTCTGCTTGTGTTCTTCCCTGTTACTCTGTTGTGGCATTCTGCTTGTGTTCTTCCCTGTTGCTACTGTGGCATTCTGCTTGTGTTCTTCCCTGTTGCTACTGTGACACTCTGCTTGTGTTCCTCCCTGTTACTCTGTTGTGGCATTCTGCTTGTGTTCTTCCCTATTGCTGTTGTGACACTCTGCTTGTGTTCTTCCCTGTTACTCTATTGTGTTCTTCCCTGTTGCTCTGTTGTGTTCTTCCCTGTTGCTCTGTTGTGTTCTTCCCTATTACTCTGTTGTGGCATTCTGCTTGTGTTCTTCCCTGTTACTCTGCTGTGACATTCTGCTTGTGTTCTTCCCTGTTGCTATTGTGGCATTCTGCTTGTGTTCTTCCCTATTGCTGTTGTGACACTCTGCTTGTGTTCTTCCCTGTTACTCTATTGTGTTCTTCCCTGTTGCTCTGTTGTGTTCTTCCCTGTTGCTCTGTTGTGTTCTTCCCTGTTACTCTATTGTGTTCTTTCCTGTTACTCTATTGTGTTCTTCCCTGTTGCTCTGTTGTGACACTCTGCTTGTGTTCTTTCCTGTTACTCTGCTTGTGTTCTTCCCTGTTGCTCTGTTGTGTTCTTCCCTATTACTCTGTTGTGACACTCTGCTTGTGTTCTTCCCTGTTACTCTGTTGTGTTCTCTGTATTTACTCTGCTGCAGTGTGAAATATGCTACAGTATGCACTGCCATTACCAGGAGGATTCAGAGCCCTTTAATGTGATTGGCTCCCCTGCCAAACTTAAATCCTCTAACAGAACACTGTAATTGAGCCAAGGTTTAAGCACTTCCAGATTTTCTACAAGACCCTTTCCCCCCTTCTTATTAAGACTATTATTTCTTGGACTGAAATTCAAATATTATTTAATTAAGCTGATGTTTTTGCGACATGATGTCATTGTAGACAGTATATGGTCAGAATGAAATGAGCCTGTTATGACCCTTCCCATTCGGCCAGAAATAAGTGGAGTATTGAAGACAGAATGGGAGCCAGCGATGTGGCCTTCCTATTAAAGACGTAGATGTTTTGTTTTTCGTTGGTTGAGGCGCATTTTTGAAGATGGCTGCTCCTGGCTGTAATTACAGGGCCCATTGTGAATCCTTACACGGGCTGTGTTTAATAAGGAAGAGAGAGAGAGAGAGAGAGAGTTGTATATTGTTAATGAGGCTTGGCATGCATCTCTCTCTCTCTCTGCTGTAAAGAGCAGAGTCTTAATCCCGTGTGAATGTGCTCTCTCTCTTTTTCTCTCTCCCTCTCCCTCTCTCTCTTCTCTGTTTCTCTCCTCTCTCCCTCTCTCTCACGCTCTGTCTGTCTCTCTCTCCCTCTCTGTCTCTCTCACTCTCTCTCACTCCCTCTCTCTCTATCTTTCTTCCTCTGTCTCTCTCTACCTCTCCCTCTCACTCCCTCTCTCTCTGTCTCTCTTCTGTCTACCTCTCTCCCTCTCTCTCTCCCTCTCACTCTCCCTCTCTCTCACTCCCTCTCTCTCTCCCTCTCCTTCTCCCCCTCTCTCTCTCTCTCTATCTCTCTCCATCTCCCTCTCTCCCTCCCTTCCTCTCACTCTCTCTCTCCCTCTCTCTCCCTCTCACTCCCTCTCTGTCTCTCTGTCTCTCTTCTTCTGTCTACCTCTCTCCTTCTCCCTCTCCCTCTCTCTCTTTCTCTCATTGCTCAGGATTATAAAGATGCACTGAAGCAGTGATCTTGTGCTTAGGGCAGTATGGCTCTATGCGGTGTGCTGGTGTGTTGCTCTAACACAGAGTGTATTTTATTCATATGACTTCATTCTGCAGCCTCGTGGCTAGTACAGTGCCTAGATGAACTTGATGTAGTTTTATTGGCTGGCCCCTCATGCGGCTATGGCTGCTAGGATTGCGTCTGAATTCTCAGCTCCAGGCACGAGTTCCTCAGAGTGGCGTTTCCCTGTGTCACCGAGCTCTCCGCCCCTCCTTCCCCTCTCCGCTGAACAGGGAGGATGATCCCATTCTCTCCTCTGTTTGTGTGCGTCTGTTTCCCCAGGCGGTGCTCATCCAGGCACCAAATGGCACACATTTGTTTCCAGTTACTTCTTCCTCTGTGTTATGTGCTCATATATTGGCAGTATATTGCGGTGTGACCTGTGGGATACGCAGTGTGTATTTGGGACTGAGAAAGCAGCAAAATGTGCAGCGGCAGAGATTGCAAAGCACAGAGTCGTACAGGAGAGCTAAGCTGGCTAGACAAACTACCAATTATTTGCTGTATATACACCATGCATACCACATATTACCATATACACCTTAACGAGGGGAAGAAAGAGCGGATGAAAGGCACCAGACAGTATGCGGTCCCTTTGAGCTCCTGAGCACGCTCTGTAACATCATAAAAGGCTTCATTTAGAATCGAGCCTTTTATGATGTCATTTGTAATGAAGCTCTTTGTGATGTCAGTCTGAATCGAGCCCGTTTTCACGCTCAGAATAAAGGCCTTTATGGTGTATGATATTGTGATGTCATACAGAAGACAGGAAAAGCAAACGACTGTGTGCTTTCCTGTACTGGTTGCAGGGGGTCCACAGCAATATAAATGAGGTGCAATGCTTCTGCCTTAACAACTTCATGGCTTTGTACTTTACCTTGAGATGAAAATCTTGCAGCCACAAAAAATAAAATAAGTAAATAAAAAATAAAAAATTGAATTCTATGCCGGAAGTTATTTTTCACATAAAAAAGCTATTTAAAAAAGAAGAAAAAGAAAAAAAAGGAATTATCTGTTTTCAGGGTATCCCAGCTTTAATGGCTTTGAGTAGTTGATATTTGTGTGATTTTATATCAGCCATTTCTGGACAGGGTGGTGGGGAGGGGGGCTAAAATGTCATTTTCCTCTGGAAATGAACTGTTTGAACTCGGAATGAAAATGTGCTGTGAGCAAGTAAGAGTTCTGAACTGAAATGATTGGTTGGGCCCTGAGGCCCAGTTCTTGGTTGTGACCGAATACCAAAAACACACACACACACTACTCACACACACACACACACACACACACACACGCACTACATGCTACACGCTACAAACACACTCACTACACACACACACAGGTGCACAAGAACAGAGCATGAACTTATCTTATAAAAAAACAATGGTTCCCATCCTCAGTACTGGGACTCAGTTGAACCACAATTGCAATCCCAGAATTCTAAGAAGCTGTTTGACTATTTTAGATTTTCTGTCAACAATCAGGTGCTTTTCATGTTTAGAGGTAATATTTACGCTTGTAAGCCACATTTTCAGAAAAAGCTATGCATGCCAAGAAGAATAAAAGTCCCATGTCCACATGATGCTTTTGTGCTATATTGCAAACTATACTTTATATAACAAGAGGTGACAATTTCATCAAGCCCGAGGTGAATAAATAAGTTCCTTATTGGTGAAAGTGTGGACGTATGGCCACTAAAAAATTTGGTAGATAATGAATAATTCAGAGACAAAGCAAGTGATAACCAGTCAAACCTGCATTACGTTAATAAGCTTAAGGGAAAAAAATCACTTAATCACATGATCAACAACCTAATTAGGAGCCTATTGATTCAGTTCAGTCTTTAAATTGATCAGTTCTCAGTAATTTTGATCCAGTGGGTTAAACAACAGATGAACATCTCCGCTGTAGATATCCTTTTCAGCAGTGGCTTTCACTGCAAAACTCAAAAATAACAAATATTTTAGTCTTATAGTGAGACTTCAAATCTCTTTAAAAATGTGTTTGTTTTTGCAAAATAAGATGAAAATCTCATCTCAAGATTAGCCGAAGGAATTAGAGAACATCACTTGTCGAGTAAACATGAACTTAAAACAAGCTAATATTTTCTACTTGAGAGAAAATAAGGTCTTATTACAGGGCTGAAATGCTTGTTAATATGGTGATGTTTTGCAGCGTAACCTGGCCTGATGAAGGCAGTGAGCTGCATCAGAGAGGTTTAATAACCGTTCAGCTGTGTGTCTGTCAGTAAGGCTGCTGCCGTCTGTGAGCTCTTCCCTGGCTTTGACAGAGGCAGAATTACGTGTCTGTCAGTAAAGCTGCTGCCGTCTGTGAGCTCTTCCCTGGCTTTGACAGAGGCAGAATTACGTGTCTGTCAGTAAGGCTGCTGCCGTCTGTGAGCTCTTCCCTGGCTTTGACAGAGGCAGAATTACGTGTCTGTCAGTAAGGCTGCTGCCGTCTGTGAGCTCTTCCCTGGCTTTGACAGAGGCAGAATTACGTGTCTGTCAGTAAGGCTGCTGCCGTCTGTGAGCTCTTCCCTGGCTTTGACAGAGGCAGAATTACGTGTCTGTCAGTAAGGCTGCTGCTGTCTGTGAGCTCTTCCCTGGCTTTGACAGAGGCAGTGTCTGGATTCTGTCTGTCCTGGCCCTTCCTGTTTCTGCATGGAGGAGTAGAGGACACTCACCCAATCTGCACAGAGCGTGTCCCTTCAGCGCTCATCGCTTTTGAACAGATCGCAGCCGCTCCCGCCCGTGTACCGGACCAGAACTCTGCACCCGCCCGTGTACCGGACCAGAACTCTGCACCCGCCCGTGTACCGAACCAGAGCGCTCTGCACCCACCTGTGTACCAGACCAGAGGGCACCACAATTGACCGTGTACTGGACCAGTGCTGCACCCGCCCGAGTTCTGGACCAGAGCGACACACCCGCCCGTGTACCGGACCAGAGTGCTGCAGCGCCTGTGTCTTACCTGGTCTTATTGCAGACGACACGCAGGTCCAGAGTTACTGCCGTTATATTTCCTTTACTCTTGGATCTGCATCACGCACATTTCTATTCTGTGTGCTTCACTGAACATCAGTGTTCTCAGCAGGTCTGCTAATGTAAATTAGCTCAAGTGATTAACAGTTGATAGACTGCTGTAACTTCAGTAATTGTGTAAGATTAGTATGCAAATTTGTAGACTTAACTAAAACACACACACACACACACGCACACATGCTCATGCGCACACACACAAGTGGAGAGAGAGTTAAATGAAGACTTCCACAAAAGCAGTGATGCTTTTGCAGGTGGATAAGCTGTGGCAAGTACCACAGAAAGAAATGACAGAAGATTTTCAGTGCACCTGTAGTGTGTGGTAAAGCACATACATCCACACTCCCAGGTAAAATGTGCCAATGGCTATTTTTGCCGTATACCTTTGGAAATTAAAATTCAGACAATCCTCTTCTATTTCATGGCATTTACGTCCATATCTTTTACAAATTTACGGAAACAGCTGTTTTTGTGTTCAGTCCCCGCATTTTCAGCTGTGCAAAATGATATTAATGGATGACTGACAGTTGCCAAAGTGTCTCTTCTCACGAGAGAACAGTGTCCAGTCTTAGTTTTCATCTGTGGAAACATACATGACGTTACATTTCATTTGGCACATGCTTTCATCTGAAGTGACAATAAGAGCATATGAAAGTTCACACAGTAAAGCTTTGGCTATCTCAATTATGGCTAATTATTATGCTAGAATAGAGGCGTGATTACAGAGGTATGATAAAGAGCTACAATATCACGCAGAAGGCACAGTTGCAACAGGAAAGTGTCAGAAGAGCAAGTCACAAGTGATAGATGACAGTGCTGCTGGATTGTGGGTAGCCCTGCAGTGTTAGTTATGGTAGAGACTGAAGCAGCAGGGATGTGTCTGCAGGCTGTTGTGGGTTGCAGGTTTGATCCCCCGCCCGGGTTGTGTCGAAGTGTCCCTGAGCAAGACACCTAACCCCCAAATGCTCCTGACGAGCTGGTCGGGGCCTTGCATGGCAGCCAATCGCCACCGGTGTGTGAGTGTGTGTATGAATGGATGAATGGAGAAGCATCAATTGTACAGCGCTTTGGATAAAGGCGCTATATAAATGCCTGCCATTTACCATTTGTGGGAAATGGGGAGTGACTGAAGGGTTCATAGAGGAATAGGGAGTTTGTTCAACCTCTGGGGAGCAGCTGCTGGAGAAGTTCAGCAGTTGGGATGAGTGAGAACATTAGTTATTTAGCAGGTGCTTTTATCCAAAGCGACTTACAGTTGATTAAACTAAGCAGGGGAAGATCCCCCCCTGGAGGAATGTAGGGGGGACCTTGGTCAAGGGCCCAACAGCCCTGCCGGTCTTATTGTGGCTACACCGTCTTAGAACCACCAACCGTCTGTGTCCCAGTAATGTACCTTAACCACTAGGCTACAGGCAACCATTTGAAGGGGTGGAAAGAAGTACAAGTTGTATACCTCGTCATCTGAAATATGGAGGAGCTAGTGTCATGGCTAAGGCTTGTACGGATGCTTCTGGAACAGGCTTACTCGTCTTTGTTGATGGTGTTGAAGACTGTTGATGAGGATAGCAGTGGTAGGATGGCAAATTTTGTCTGGCTATGTACAAATGAATTCCTCCAACCTCGTTGGCCAGCGCTTCATTCCGCAGCAAGAAAATGACCACAAAACAAACTGCCTATGCAACCAAAGCATTCATCACTGTGAAAAAGTTGGCCAAGCCAGTTATCTGATTTAAATCCAATCGAGCATGAATTGCACTTGTTAAAGAGGAGACAGAAAACAGAAACTCAAAACAAAGATCAGCTGCAGTGAAGGCCTAGAAAGGCATTTCCAAAGAAGAAGGCAAAACGTTTGGTGATGTCAATTATACAGTGGATTTTAGTCTCATATGCCTTAAGTATATAGCTAAATGATCAGCAGGCTGATTTCCATGCCATCAGGCAAAACCAGCATTAAGAGGTAACACTGGGACCCCTATAGACGAGAGGTAACACTGGGACCCCTATAGATAAGAGGTAACACTGGGACCCCTATAGACAAGAGGTAACACTGGGACCCATATAGACAAGAGGTAACACTGGGACCCCTATAGATAAGAGGTAACACTGGGACCCCTATAGACAAGAGGTAACACTGGGACCCCTCTAGACAAGAGGTAACACTGGGACCCCTATAGACAAGAGGCATCATTGTACTTATGGGCTGCACTTGCGAGGTGTTTGGGTGTGGTTGTGTGGTTGTGTGGTTGCGTGGTTGTGTGGTTGCGTGGTTGCGTGGTTGTGTGGGTACTTGCTTTGCATCAGTACTTTAACAAATCGGGAGTTACGTGGCACGGACATAGTGTGTTTGCGGTGAGCGGCACAAATGGCTTTTCTGGGGATTTTTCCCTGTCTATTTACCCTCATACTTTGAATAATGTCCAGAATTTCTGTGTTTGAAAGTATTTTTTTTTCTCTGTATGAGAATGTGTTTGGGTAAATTTGCCCAGAGGGATATGTCGCTGGGGAATACTGTGTATTGTTATTGAGCCGTAGCCAGTGGCTTACTGCTGCAGTGAGCAGGACTGTGCAGTACACTATTCTGGGTCAGTGGTTTCACCGGGTTTCCAGTGCACTGCAATGGTCTGTGGGATATCTATGATTATTACTGTACACCACAAAATACTGTGCAATGTTTATCTTTTCTATTATTGACTAAAATAGTTTTTCCTCTGAATGCCTTGAAAAATGTTAGTCTTTTTAAATCAAGTTTTTGTGATCGCATCCACCATTTTCAGTTTTTCTGCATTTGTCGTTATATATTTTTAAATGTAGGCTACAGTATATATAATATGCAATATTTTAGAAGAACGTTATTTCATAGCAAGTGGGATGTGATGTTCATTTCTTCTCATGGCTGCTTAGTCTGTTTACTTTATCAGATAAGTGCCTCCGACAGAAAAATAAATTAAAATCCAAATCGGGACATTTCTTGAAAGGATTTACTCATTTCTTTGCGCAAATATCCTCTGTCAATCAGGTTTTTGAGGGTGAGGAAGTGTTGCGAGTCAAAGGAACATAAAGTATGTTCATGCATATTTACCCCATGATGAAAGTTCATCCGTCATGCCAGGTTTCCCCTGTATTGCATCAGTCATGGCCGTAGCTTCAGAGGATCTCTACTGCACTCATTTTCTGCCTGATGTGAGCCTGCATACAGTGAATCACTTATTAGCTCTTTGGTGTAAGCCTGCCATTCAGTGAAACACTTTCTATGCTCTCTATGGTGTGAACCTGCCATACACTAAGTCATTATATGGTGTGAACCTGCTATACACTAACTCAGTCTATGGTGTGAACTTGCCATACATTGAAACACTTGGTAGATATCTATGGTGTGAACCTGCCATACAGTGAAACACTTGGTAGATATCTATGGTGTGAACCTGCCTTACAGTGAAACACTTGGTAGCTCTCTATGGTGTGAACCTGCCATACAGTGAAACACTTGGTAGATATCTATGGTGTGAACCTGCCATACAGTGAAACACTTGGTAGATATCTATGGTGTGAACCTGCCTTACAGTGAAACACTTGGTAGATATCTATGGTGTGAACCTGCCTTACAGTGAAACACTTGGTAGATCTCTATGGTGTGAACCTGCCTTACAGTGAAACACTTGGTAGATCTCTATGGTGTGAACCTGCCCCACCCAAGGTACTTTCCTTCCCTCAGTGACGACTGCAGCAGTCATCTACGGGTTCAGCTCAACCAACTATGGATGATATGTCCCCTGGTGTAAAATCCAGCTATGACCACCTTGAAATTACCAGCTACCAGTTGTTTCAAAACATAGCTTGAGTTGGTCAAACCATGTTGAGTATAGAGTTGGTCTGAATGGGTCAACCTGCTACCAGCTTTTTCTAAACCTAGTTTTTTTCATCAGGGTACATGCCTCTTTGCAGGCTCTTCCTCTGATGTATTTTTATCAAATCTATACGAAACTGGCTGGTTTTATAATCTGTCACTATTAGTTCACTAGTTCTAAAAGCCTCTGCCTTCCAGTCATTACTGAGGGAAGGAAAGTGCCTTGGGCACCTGCTGTACAGCGAAGCACTATTATTATATGGTGTGAACCTACTGTACACTAAATCACTCTATGGTGTTGACCTACCACACAGTTATGCTCTGCTTAATCCTATGGAAACGAGCCTGCCATACAGTGAATACTGATGAGATCTATGGTGTGAGCCTGATGCACAGTTGAGGCCTATGGAGCATTTCAGCCTGCCAGACACTGGAGCACATATTTCCTCTGTGTGTGAACCTACCACACAGCAGAGTGCTTCATTCCCTCTATGGTACTCTACAAGCCTGCCATGCAGCGTACCATACTATAGCACTGTTTGTGCATTATGTCTTTGTGTTGTGTGTGGCAGCTGTACGCAGTGAGCCAGCTGTTTGTCTTAAGTGTTTTAGCCTTGTAATTAGACTTAAAATACTTTTTTTATCGAAAAAAGAAATTATTACCTTGGTTTAGGTAGTGTTTGCTTGACAAATTAAATTTTCTTACACAATTTGCAAATACTGAAATGAGTCAAACTCATTGTGAAGTCTAAATATACCAAAAATACTATTTCTCCCACCTTCATCCAGGCACCTCCTCCATCTGTGGCTGTTTCCCCAGCCCGTCTCCCTCAAACTCCCTGGCTGATGCAGATGAAGGGTATCTAGCAGCAGTGAAAAGTGAAAAAAATACCTTTAACACACAAACATTTGTGTCCTGCCCACTGTTAGCACCCTGATCTCCAATGCGTAATGAATTGGGCTCTGGATCAGAGGCCTGCTTCGGCTGCTCCCACGCGAGCCTGTGCCATGGTGCTGTATCGCAGAGGTGCTGACAGGCAGGGTGCGAACGTGTGCGCGGAGCCTGGGAGGTGCTGGCTTGCGCGGGAGGTGCAGACTGGCGCAGGAGGTGCGGACTGAGGCAGGCGTGATGCTGCTCTAGCGGCCCATCTGCTGCATGCTAGGGGGGCTGGGGTTTGGCGGCCGAGGGGCCCAGAACATTGTTCTCTCCCTCTCCACCTCAGCTAGTGTGTGGAGAGCCTTCTGGCACAAAATGGCAGCCGTGCATCACCCAGGTGGGTGCAGCACATTGGTGGTGGTTGAGTCAAGTTTCCATCTCATCACTGGAAAGTGCTTTGAGTGTCTGTATAAATGCAGTGATCTATCTCTCTGAACCTGAACCACATCGATTACTCAGTGAGCGCTCTGCTACCTTTGTTTGTGTGTCTCTGCGTGCATGTGTGCGTGCGTGTGCGTGTGTGTGCCCGCGTGTGTGTGTGTGTCTCTGTGTGCTTGAGTCAACTGCATGTTTGTGGGTATGTGTGTGTGTGTGTGTGTCTGTCTGCTTCACGCCCACCTGTGCAGATGAGACTGTTTTCTATTCCTAATTCCACAGGCAGTGAAGCAGGGTGCGGTGTCTGTTCCCCCCTGTCTGCTCTGCATTATTAAGGCCCTTTCATTAATCATTGTGCTGCTGGCCTGGGAACCCTTCCTTATCCCCTCTGTCACAAAACATCTCTTTCCAAAGCTTACACCTAAATAAGCTATTCCTGCACTGAGGTGTGCAGAGTGAGGTGAGTATAGGTATAGGTGTGTTCAGTAAATAGCTGAGAAGTGTGTAGAGTGAGTATTGGTATAGGTGTGTGTTAAGTGGATTGCTGTGGAGTGTGAGTATAAGTATAGGCATGTTTTAGCAGAGTTTCTTTATAGCCTAGCCTGTAGCATAGTCATGAGGGTACATGACTGGATCCCGGAAGGTTAGTGGTTCAAGCCCTGGTGTTGGGCGGTGATTGCCCCCTGCTTAGTCTAATCAACTGTCACTTTGGATAATAAGCATCAGTTTGATAACAATAGTTTTTGTTCAAATTATTCAGGTATAGGTGAATGGCCAGAAGAGCTTGTTTATTTTGATTCCCCTATAGGCTTGGCCTGGGGAGCCATGCTGCTCCTTCTCCTCTGAACTATTAAGCAGAAGCCTCAGCTGTTTCTTCTAATTACTGGAGATGGGGGAATTAATTTGTAAGAGTGAGCCGTTAATCATTCCCCCAGTTGTGCAGCCCCCTCCGCTCGTAGCCTATAGGAGTTCCCAACCTGGACCCCTCAGCCAATCAGAGCACTTAGGCATTTCACTCAAAATGGATGTCTTGTTTTGTTATTAAATTGAGAATCTTTCCCCACAATAACTGTAAAACAGGTAAAAAAGGGAAGCAGTGAAATGGCCTGTGATCCTAAACTGAGCGCTATCGCTCCAGGGCCTGGTGGGCAGGGGCTTTGATACTCCAGGCTACTGACTGAAGGCTACTCATTGGAAGTGAGAGAATATTTAATTTGATCTGCAAAGTGTGCCACTTCTTCTTATTTGTGATTTATGTATTCAGTTTATTCCATTTCTTCGTACAGTTTCCACAGAAACAGTGACTGGCAATCGCGTGGCAGAGGGCGAAGTGGTGACATCACCGCCCTGCTTTATTGCGGGTGTGGCTTGGGGCATGCTCTGTCCAGACAGGGGCCCTGGGAATGAGAACAACTGGATAAGCATCTGCTACAGAGCAATGGGAGTGGGTGAGAGACTGTGATTAATATGGAGGGGATTCTGGGGAGAGTATTACTGCAGTGAAGTTGAGCTCAAGACTGCAGGTGTTCTCTGAAGTTCCACCACCACCTCACTCTTCTTTCGCTTTTATTTTAATGCTTTACTCAGAAGGTAGATTTTGGGTGGGTTACTGTCTGGATCCTTAACTGAGAATGACTCACTGTTACTCTGTACAGGGCAGAGGAGGTAACTTCACTGGAAGTGGATAATTACGTTTGATCACTCCTCGCCGTTCGCGTTTGTGCTACTACAGGCCTGTGTGTAGGGTGTTGGGTGTGTGTCTGGTGCCGGGTGCGTGTGTGTTGATTGTGTGGGTGAGGTGTTGCGTGTGTGTGAGAGAGAGAGAGACTGTGGGAGAGTGAGAGGTGTTGGTTGGGGCAAAGCACAATGAGCTGTAATGAGAACAGAATCGATGTGCAGCATGCACACCATGCCTCGGGCTAATGAGCTAAATGCAGTCGGCAGGTCACATGACCCCTGTGATTTCAATGAAGGGTATGCGCAGGTGATGAGACTATGCTTCTAGGTAGGTGGTTGGGGGGGGGGGGGGTGGGTTTGGTTGAGTGTGTTTGTGTGTGTGTGTGTGATTCTTCCCATCTGGCTTGTGGTGAGACCGTAACAGAGGAAGGGTCTATCCATCTATTTGAACCTCTGTGATGCTTTCCTGGCATCACCGGAGGAGTGGACTGGAGAAACAGACAAACTGTGGATGGCGACATGAATCTGGGCTGCAATCACACCATAATGGCCTACGCTGAGAGGCTGAGAGTGATGGAGCTTCAGTGCTATCAGGCAGATAGGAGCCCAGCCTGGGCTCTGTGTGTGTTGGAGGCCTCTTCTGTGCCGCACTCTGTGGTCTGAGCACAGGCCTGTCCTGTGTCAGCTGGGGGCATAGAGAGGAAATACAGTACCAGTCAAAAGTTTGGACACACCTTGCCCTTTTCTGATTTTTCTGATTGATGACAAACAGAGGAAATAAAACATCAAACAATTCACATGTGAATACCTCAGACACTTGATGACTAAAAACTATTTAATCCACAAATGTGTTCCATACTGTATCAGCATAATTTACAGCTGAATCAAGTCCCAACCCCCAATTCCCATAGAGATCCAATTAAATGCAAAGTGGTTTTAGCATCGCTTGAGATTTGGTGATGTTGATAGATTTCATGGCATACAAATATATGCGTCCAAATACAAAACATGACTATTCATTTGTCTCATATATTGAAATGTAGATAAAGTGTTGTAATTGCAGTAAATTACAATAAATTGCTATCAAAATTTATAAATGTATAAAACATACTCTGTAATAAAAGCTGAGAATCTTTGTATTGACCACATGTGAATTGTTTGATGAAACAGAGAAAATAAAACATTAATCAGAAAAATAACAAAAAAGCCTCCAAAATGTGTCCAAACTTTTGACTGGTACTGTATCACCTGTCCCTCTCCTGCTCCACTGTAAATCTCAATTCTTCACATGTTCCTTTCATTCATTATCCTGCCCTGCTTTGTCTCACAGATTTCCCTCTCTGTCCCTTACCTGGTCCTGTCCTGTCTCTCTGTGCCTTACCTGGTCCTGTCCTGTCTCTCTGTCCCTTACCTGGTCCTGTCTTGTCTCTCTGTCCCTTACCTGGTCCTGTCCTGTCTCTCTGTCCCTTACCTGGTCCTGTCCTGTCTCTCTGTGCCTTACCTGGTCCTGTCCTGTCTCTCTGTGCCTTACCTGTCCCTGACCTGGCTCTGTCTGTTCACACATCTTTTCATGATGCTTTCTTTTGCTTGTTTTGTGGAATTGTGAATAAAACCCTGTAACAGCCCTATGGCAGTATATGGGAAGCTGTGGGAATAGATGTATCATCATAACATATATGTCCTAGCAGTGTGTTTGTAGAAGTGTCTTCAAAAGGCGTACGTCCTCACAGTGTGTTAGTGGAGTCTGAGCGAGTGGGGTTTTCAAACAGCCACGAGTAAGTAGAATAAATATTTCCATTGCATGGGTTTTTGCAACTGTTGTCTAAAATAAGTGAAAACAAACCCTTTAAATGTACGATTTATGTTAAACAGCCAAACAAAAACGATGAGCAATGGTCGCAAATAACGTGGAGAATACCCGTTAAGTAGCGAGTTGTATCCACAGCATCTTGTACCCCGTGCTCTGATCCCGAAAAGGCAAATTGACACTGCAGAGCGAATTGAAAATGAAGATTGCACATAAGAGAGAATATTGAAACTCAGCAGCAGAGATTAGAAAGTCTATTAAACGGACTGAGCACCTCACCTGGGGAATGGGAGCGAGAGGGGAATTTAATCACACAGAAAATGAAGACTTTGTCATAAGATTTTCAATGGGAAACGCGGAGGGAAAAATGGCAAGATGCCAAGAGGCAGATAAAAAGAAAGCGGGGGGGAGAGTTTTTCGGGAGCCGCCGGCTCTTTGGTAGCACCTGAGCTCCGGCTGCTAGGAGGGCATCAGTTACTGCAGGCAAAGCAGGTTGGCATAGAAACGGTTGAGCCTGTTACATTTCATAATTTGTTTTTCAGCGAGACGGGGGGAAAAGCGGAGCTATTGTCGGCAGTGCCCTCTTATATCTAACTTGGTTATGATGTTTTTGTCCTGAAGCGACTACAGTTGCAGTAATTGCATTCCGTATGGCATTAGCTTCATAAAGACCACCGACTCTGCGTTGCATTACTGACAGCTTTCTGGAGTTCTTTTCTTTCTTTTTTTTTGTTGTTTCACAGCACCGCATAATTAGCACAGACATTTGCTGTGAATTATTCTGAATACTAAATGAACCTCATTTTCACAATCTGCTGGTTTCGCTCAGCCCTTCCAGGAATCCATATGCATGTAGAAATGTAGATATGTGTCACTCGTAAAGGACCACTGTGTTGTGGTCAGAGTGCGGTTGTGAATTTGACCCTCCCTGAGGGTATGAACACTTTGTTAATGATTTCCAGGTGTTTGCAGCTATGTCATGGTCAGAAACAAACACACAGTGTCAATGCAAGCTTCTGCAGCTTAGAGAACAGCAGAGGCTAGCTCCCTTTGCGATGAACAATGTGTTATTCTCAACCCTGAGGTGAAAATAGAGTTTCTGATCTGGATGATGTGTGTATTTATTGTTTCGTTTTTTTTTCTCAGCATGAAGTTCTGTGTGACAGTGAAAAACTGTTCCTTTTCTCAGCTGATAGAATTCTCCACTCCCAAAGTTGGCAGCACTGCTCTGTGCAGGCTTTACAATAAAGACTTTTCCCCCTACATCACCGCTCAGTGCAGACTTTACAATAAAGACTTTTCCCCCTACATCACCGCTCAGTGCAGACTTTACAATAAAGACTTTTCCCCCTACATCACCGCTCAGTGCAGACTTTACAATAAAGACTTTTCCCCTACATCACCGCTCAGTGCAGACTTTACAATAAAGACTTTTCCCCCTACATCACCGCTCAGTGCTGACTTTACAATAAAGACTTTTCCACTTATATCACTGCTCAGTGCTGACTTTACAATAAAGACTTTTCCCCCTACATCACTGCTCAGCGCAGACTTTACAATAAAGACTTTTCCCCCTACATCACCGCTCAGTGCAGACTTTACAATAAAGACTTTTCCCCTTACATCACCGCTCAGTGCAGACTTTACAATAAAGACTTTTCCCCCTACATCACCGCTCAGTGCTGACTTTACAATAAAGACTTTTCCACCTACCTCACTAATGGAGGCCGGAGGACAGAAATGTAGTAGGGTAACCAATATGGAACCTCTGTGCCATTTTAGATGCTTTTCTGTTCATGTTAAAAGTGAAAACATAGACAGGGCTATAAGAAGGGTATTGTGTTTAATTCTATTGTGGTTATAAATATATTTTTTAAATGTCAGTGAATAAATTGCAGGTTGTGAGCTTTAGTTTGAGGAAGCTGTACTGGTTGTGGCTCTCAACCAGTTATTGTTCATCTCGAAGGGGGCAATCGGCATAGTTACAGTAGAGTAATGGTTAATCTCTACAGTTATGGTAGGGCAAACACCAGTTACTGCAGAATAATCTTGGTAGGGTAATCTCCATAGTTACAGTAGGGTGAGGTTTGTAGGGTAATCTCCATAGTTACAGTAGGGAAATGTTGGCAGGATGAAAATCACAGTGGCAATGCAATATTGTTGGTACGGTAATCTTTGTAATTACCCACTGACTAATTGTGTCACCAGGGAGTGTAACAAAACAATGCGTTCAACATCTTCCTTCTGATTTTCGGCATATCCCTCTGTTCCTGTGCTTTTAGTGTCTTTCATAATTTCTCAGTATTTCACTCTGCCTTTCTCTCAGGTTTGTAAAAGGGAGGAGAATTTGAAGGTTTTATCGCTGAAAAGAGCAGCACTGCAGAACCAGAGCTCAGTGATTCTGTGCGAGGAGAAGGAGGAGAGAGAGGTGAGGCAGTCCTGTTTCCTGGCTCCTGTGTTGGAGCTGACCTGAGGCCGTGACTCATTCAGACACAGAGGAGCAGAGAGATCTCTGCTTTACTCCTGCATATTAAGCATACCGGCAATAATATTTGAATCTGTCCCCTCGGCGACGATGACAGCGATGACTGTACGATGAGTGAGATGAATTAGATGATTAGTATGAGATGAGTCATAGATAACACTGCGATCATCTGTCAACACCCTCCCCTGTGTGGGCTGTGTAGACAAAGATGGGTGGTTGGAGGGTGGGTTGAGAGCTGAGCAGATTGAGAGAGAGAGAGAAAGAGGAAGAGAGAGTTTGAAAGATCAAGTGATTGAGAGAGAGCGAGAGAATGGAGAGAGTTTTTCTGTTTTCTGTGTTATTGGCATGGGTTTGTGTGCGGGTATCGTGTGACAGGAGTGGGCGGCAGGCCTTTCTCAGTTCTTTATTATTAAATGTTTGTGAGAAACACAAAGTGGCCAAAGGTGTTTCTGTGTTTGTAGTGTGAAAGCGGGCTTGTGGCCCGTGAGGCCTCCAGCCTGGAGAGAGATGAGAGAGGCGGTGGGAGGTGGCCCTGGTTTCTGCCCTGCCCTGGAGTCTCCCGCTGCTAACGGCCTGCCTGTACCTGGCCCCATGCAGTTCAGCAAAGCTGCGACTCAGTCAGTTAGTCATGATCAGCAGCAGACCTGGGTCAAATATGCTAATGTTTTGGATTCAAAGACTTTTCTGTGCTTGAAATGGTCGTGCCTGGTGCAATTGTGCCAATTGCAACCTTTGGCCAAGAGGAGCAGAGGGCAAAGTTTGCACTTTTTGAGAGAATTTAATTGGTTCCAATACACCAGACAAGCTCAATAAAACATAGAAAAGTATTAGAATCCAAAGAGATTCCATATTTCACCCAGGTCTGATCAGTAATGCGTTGTTCTGGGAAATAGTTGTGTTCAGGCCTGGGCAGTACTGATCAGTCCTAATGGATTCTGGCCAATTCTGCCCAGTTTGGATCAGTTCTGCTGAATCATCCTGACTCATTATTGACAACTTCCACCCCCAAGTCATGCCCAGTGCAGGCCCTGCTTACTGCCTACGCTGCAGCCAGCAAGCCCCCTCTCTCACAGCCCTGAACTGTCTACAGAGATGCCCGATTCCAGTCTGGACACCAAGGTGTCTACAGAGATGCCTGATGCCAGTCTGGACACCAAGGTGTCTACAGAGATGCCCGATGCCAGTCTGGACACCAAGGTGTCTACAGAGATGCCCGATGCCAGTCTGGACACCAAGGTGTCTACAGAGATGCCCGATGCCAGTCTGGACACCAAGGTGTCTACAGAGATGCCCGATTGCCAGCCTGCAAACCAAGGTCAACAAGCACAGAGCTCCGCCCATACACCTGGTGAACAGGTGAGTCAGAAACATGTGGCAGCTTGCCGCACCGATTAGAAACACACCGATTTGCAATGTGAGCACGATCCACACAACTTCACACACTCATTGGTGCAGAAAATAATGATAATAGAAACAATTTCAGGGCAGGTCTCAGTGCGCAATGTATTAGTATGAATTACCTCATTATGCATTAGAAATTGTACCAAGATAATACCGTGTCTTTCAGAGTAATAGGATGTGCTTTTATTTGTCTGAAATCCAGTTAAAGGTGCCTGTTAGAGAGGCTGTTTAACTGGTTCACCCTGAGCTTGGAGCTCCCAGATTTCCAGTGAATGTGCTGTTAGATTTGATTTATCAGATTAATTATCCTCCACCTTGGACACGTACTGCACAGACCCACAAGGGGTCAGTTTTATTTTTAAATTTATTCCCATATTGATCCATTAATGTTCATATTCACACAAGCACTGGGGGGATGGGTCATTTAACCACCTTTTTACGAACACACACAGACGTACACACACATACTCACATGCGTACACACACACTCTCTCTCTCTCACTCTCTCACACACACACGCACACAAATACAAATACACTCATACGCACACACACACACACACACACACACACAGATGCCACAAAGGCATGGTAACATCCAATTTAACAGTATCAGAATTGACACATTGGATTATACTGTGGAATTGAATATGTAAGGTATATTTATTTCCAGTGTAGTTGTTTAGGTTTATATCAACCCTATTTGAATGTGTGTAAAGGCTATTGAAGAAGCTCTGGGTGATGAGCAGTGGGTATAAGTGCTGGGTGAGGCAGAGCCGGTGGTAATGGCTTTGCTGTGCAGAGTATGGTTTGTGTGAGTTATTCTCTGCTGATTTACAGCTGGGAGCTGAAACCCTTGAAGCAGCCACATGCTTATTTCGGCAAGAGGGAAGGGGGGGGGGGGGATGGTGGTTCTGAACTGAGGCATTTCCTCTGGACTACTGCTGGTTTAGCCAGTCATTATTCAGTATGCACACCTGTGTGTTTTTGCAAAGGACTCTTCCTGTGTGTGTGCGCGCACATGTGTGTGTCTGTGTGTATGCGTGCGTGCTTGCGTGCATGTGAGGGAGAGATGGGCTTGTCAGGTGATTCGGTTACTTAACCGAAATGATATAATTGCTTACGGTTTGAATGCGTTTGATTTGGGTATCTGTTGAATACATACTGTGCATCATTAAGGTAATGGGTGTGAGTTAACATGGTCACTGCAGGCAGGGGGCACTGTGTACACCTGTCTGAAACTGTGATACACCCTGTGCTTCCCTCAAACCTGTTGAGAAGGAAACAGACGGCCTGTCTAAATAATGTTATGTGGGCCAGAATCATTTTCATTATTAATAATTTCCTCAATTACACGTGGCATTTGAAAGAGGTGTCACATCTGTTTAGGAGGGAAGGCTGAGCGTGAGTGTGTCTCACAGACCTGCTTTCTGATGTCGTTTCTCATTTGAGAAAACGTCACGTATGAGATGAGATGAAGGGTGGGGTGAGGGCACAATTCACGGAAAGGTGCGGGGTCTGCAAGTAGAGGGCTGTGTGTCTGTGTGTGTGTGTGTGTGCGTGTATGTGTGTCCGTGAGTGTGTCTGTGAGTGTGCGTGTGCGTGTGTATGTTTGTGTGTCTGTGTGTGCGTGTGTGTGTGTCTGTCTGTGTGTGTGAGAGTGTGCGTGAGTGTGTGTGTACGTATGTGTACGTGTGTCCGTGATTGTGTCTGTGAGTGTGTGTGTACGTATGTGTACGTGTGTCTGTGATTGTGTCTGTGAGTGTGCGTATGTATGTATGTGTGTGTCTGTGTGTGCATGTGTGTTTGCATGTGAGTGAATGTGTGCGTGCGTGTGTATGTTTGTGTGTCTGTGTGTGTGTATGTGTGTGCGAGAGACTGTGTATGGAGAGAAGAGGGTGTGTATGACGGAGAGGGTCGCTGTTATGCAGAGTGTGTTTCTGCGTGATTGAGATCCTGCCGTTCTCACAGACCTTGTGGTTTACTGACCCCCAGCCCTTTTCCCCAGGATGAAAACATTATGAGTAAAATGGCTTCTAAGCTGGGAGGCGACAGCTGCTGATTACACGAGCTTGTAGGAGAAAACATGCGTGCAGGTTACACTGTTCCTTATCGATCGGCATGTCCCTGTTTCCTCTTTCCCTGCAGATCCCCCACGCTCCCCCGAAGCTGTGCCTCTGCTCCTGAAGCCACAGACTCACCAGCAAACACGTGTAGATTAATTGAGCTCATGTAGTCTTCTGGTTGCTTGCTAATTTAGGTTTGGAAGAGTTTGACGAACGTCTCTCTTACTGAGGGAAATCGATCGTGCTGTCTGTAGTTTATGTGGGCCTGTCTTTCGGCTCCCTGAGACGATGGATATTTGTGGCCTTTACTGAGCTCTCTTTAAATCGTGTAGGGACTGCAATTTCTGGGAGCCCGTGGATTTTGGTTAAAGTCCTTTGGCTTCCTCAGCATTTGTGACATGACATCCCCCCACCCACCACACACACACACACACACACACAATCATACAAATGTTTTATTTCTAGTAGAATATGTGAGATGTTGCCAGTCATGAACAGACTGACCAATGCCCTTCAGAAGTGACTGCATCACTCATTGTGGTATTGTGTGACTTTACCTGAATCACTGCATCACTCACTGCGATATTGCATGGGTGTGCTAATGCTAACTGCAGTCATCATTATGTCACTGCGTCAGTATGACATTGCGTCACTGCTTCACCGTAACAGCCTCAATGTGACATTGGATTGCTTATATTTTTAGTTAAGGAGCAGGTTGAATGAGCATATATAGTTTTAGGATTTTTAGATTATTCTTTCTGAAAATAATCAAGGGGTTTGTGTTCTGCTTGGCTTGGGTTAATGTGTGCAAATGAAGGCACACTGTGCTGTGTGGTGGACAGTATTGGCATGTCTGATAGCTTTCTGCCCCTCTGGGGTTTGCGAGAGGGGGAGAGAGAGGCTGAATTTAAATTAACGTAAGAACTTGTGTTTATAAGAATGGCAGCAGTGCTGCTTGCGCTCCACTGTCACCAGAATGAAATATAGCCTGCTCAGAGACGCTAATGATGGTGTTGGCCGTTGCTGTTAATTACTGTTGGTTCATTAAAAATACATACCTGGAAAGTGTGTTATGATGGAGCACTGTTGCCATCCTTAGTCTATACTTGTTTGCTTAGCAATTACTTAAGCCCCATGTATGCTTGTGTTCAGCCGCATGTGTGCTTTGTGTGTGTGTTGTGTATTCTGTATGTAACTGCTGATAGCAGCAGCAGAATTATCTGCTGGGTGGGCTGTTGAAAGACTACAGTTGCACCTCCAGTGGATAGGGGTGAGTTCACCAGGGAGAAGATGAAAGGAGAGATGTTAGAGGAGGCCCTTCCTTCCACACTGGAGGAGGGGTGTGGAGGTGAGAGTGGGGAGAGGTGGGGTTAGAGTGGGGAGATTGGGGTTAGAGTGGGGGGAGGTGGGGTTAGAGTGGGGAGAGGTTGGGGTGATAGCGGGGAGAGGGGATGGATTGCCTGGGAAGAGGACAGACTGAAGTGTTGATGGACTCCAGAGAGAATGGTGAGGTACTGTAGGTGGTCAGCTCAGTTGGGCTCATGTGGGGACATATTTTAACTGTAAATGTTTTTGTCTCTGAGAGGGTGGGTATAGCAGGCATGCAATCAGATGGCAAGGAAGTGAAAAGAGACATCATTAGGCTTTTAAAATGGACTTTTCTCAAATATTTGATCACAAATAGGGGCTTTGTAAAACCAGCAGAAATCTCACAGAAGGGCTTATTGCAGTGCGAGCAATGAGTAATCACAAGATGCTAACACCACAGGAGCCCTTTCTGGCTGCCACACACTAGCAGTAAAGCTGGTTATCTAATAATACACACCACACTGGAGAAGACAATCTTGGCATCAAATATGAAATAAAGCCAATGATAATAGAGAAAAAATATGGTTTGGCAAAGAATGCACTGATGTCACCAATGTTTCAGCAATGTGGGTATTACTTGCTATTTACAGGTTTGCTGTTGAGAGGCCGTATAATCGCTCACTTTGAATAAGGAGAGAAGGATAAAACCATTTCCAAATGCAGCAGCACAGTGTCCTGGGGATGCTATTGGTCAGGGATCATCAACTCTGGCCCTCAAATCCAAATCCAGGCCAGGTTTTCTTTTTTTCTGGGTAATTAGTGCCACTGATTGTCTTCATACCTGACTCGCAGGTAAAGGGCGGGGGGGGGGGGGGGGGTTCTTTTATCTGGTTCTGAGAGTCCCATGAAGTGTGGAGGACTAAAGTCCTGTAAGAGTGCTGAACATCACCACCAGTCTCCAAGACGACTGTGCGAACTATGATCTTATGAACACTTGCTGCTGCATAGGTCCAACGTCTAATGCTAAATGGTAAATGGTTGGAATTTATACAGCGCCTTTATCCAAATCGCTGTACAATTGATGCTTCTCATTCCCCCATTCATACACACTCACACACCAACGGCAATTGGCTGCCATGCAAGGCACCAACCAGGTCACCGGGAGCTTTTGAGGGTTAGGTGTCTCGCTCAGGGACACTTTGACACACATAAGGTGACCGGCAACCCTCCGACTGCCAGACGACTGCTCTTACCTCCTGAGTCAATGCCTCGACTAAAATTCAAACACAGTGGATCACGTGTCCAACCTACTTTCCACACAAAATGGTTCCAAAATGAACCATGCGATTCCATTGAAGGACCCAATCTAGCTCAAGAGTTCTTTGTCTGGGAGTCTTCACACTTCACAGCTATAATAGACTGTTCCATACAGAAGTAAGAAATGGAGAGAACCCTTTCCTCTGAGAGTGTACAGTAGAGAAAACTAGAAAAACAAAAATGAAATATTTGCCCATTTTCCTTTATTACTGTAGTTCACTGTTATTTCTGCTTTTTTTTTTTTGCTTTTCTGTGAATATGCTTTATCAATATGAATGTCAACCTAGAAAAGATCATTAACGCTGGAAAATGTGAGAGTAGCCTTCAGACAATGTACAGCACTTTGGCTTTGCTAATGAGATTTTAAAAAAGTGTCTTCATGTAATCATTTGTTAATCATAATGTTTCCAAAGCACTTAATGACTGAATCTGCCAAAAATAAAAGAATGAAACTGTAGTGGTTTACCATTTGAGGAAAATGGGTGGGTGGTGGTGCTAAGTGCTTGTTTTCTGAAAGTGGGCTTGTGTCACTGTTACGCTCCTGTAAATATAGAAGATTTATTTAAAAACAAAAAGCAAAGAACAAAAAGCAAATCTTTCCTGTGTTCTACCCTCTTCTCTAGGTTTATTCCAACTTAATTGTTTTAAGTGGTTTTAAGCACTTAAGCACTTTAGGTAAAGCCAAAAAAGAGCATCATACACTACTTTTCAAAATGGTGCTGTAGTGTATGTAGCTTCAGAATGTGTTTACAAATAGTGGTAACCTTTTCTAGCGCACACCCAAGTTAAAAATTGTATGCTTCAGCATACTAAGAGTATAATTATATAAACTTTAATTATAATTTAGGTATACTAAATTATAAAATGGCATATTTTGAGAATATTTCAGAATACTACTTTTTTCATGTGGGCAGTTTGAGTGGAAGGGATTAGGGATTGCGATCAGTGTATGAATGTGTACTTCAGTTCAGAAGCTGTCACATCTCACGTTTGGCATATGGATATCGTTTAACTTCGCAGTAATCCATAGAATGACATTTTTGTATTGAGGAAAAATTCCCTCTCCCTCTGTTTCTCTCAATTTTCTCTCTCACTCCCACTCCCCATTGCCCTCCATATGTTTCCACATTCTCTCTCTCTCTCTCTCTCTCTCTCTCTCTCTCTCTCTCTCTCTCTCTCTCTCTCTCTCTCTCTCTTACACCTTTTTTCTGACCCCTCTTCATAGTAGGAATCTGTACAAATTTTCTGACTGACAAGCCATGAAATATGTGTTTTGTGTCTGGAACTGCACATGGAATATTTCTGGCTATGAAACCGCAGTCTGTGCTGACAGAAGATACTCAGTGATACGGATGGGGAGGTGTTTGTCTGTGCTGACAGAAGATACTCAGTGATATGAATGGGGAGGTGTTTGTCTGTGCTGACAGAAGATACTCAGTGATATGAATGGGGAGGTGTTTGTCTGTGCAGACAGAAGATACTCAGTGATACGGATGGGGAGGTGTTTGTCTGTGCTGACAGAAGATACTCAGTGATACGGATGGGGAGGTGTTTGTCTGTGCTGACAGAAGATACTCAGTGATACGGATGGGGAGGTGTTTGTCTGTGCTGACAGAAGATACTCAGTGATATGAATGGGGAGGTGTTTGTCTGTGCTGACAGAAGATACTCAGTGATATGGATGGGGAGGTGTCTGTGCTGACAGAAGATACTCTTTGATACGGTTGGGGAGGTGTTTGTCTGTGCTGACAGAAGATACTCAGTGATGTGGATGGGGAGGTGTTTGTCTGTGCTGACAGAAGATACTCAGTGATACGGATGGGGAGGTGTTTGTCTGTGCTGACAGAAGATACTCAGTGATACGGATGGGTAGGTGTTTGTTTGTCTGTGTATATGCTGAGGGAAGGTTATCTGCCTTTCTCTCTGTCCTCCTCTCTCTTGCGCTTACCTATCTTTGCGTTTCTCCGTTCTGTTGCTTCTGGGGAGGGGCTGGCTACCTTGGGTCAATCAGTAAAATATACAGTGTCTGGAGAGATGATGAATACATCGCAGTCTGAGATTCCTCATAAACAAGCCAAAAGTGCAGCAAGTAATGTTTCACTGAGCATGGTGATGATTACAGGGCAGAGCGGTGTCAGAGGTGATGCGGCTGCTCAGATTTCTTAAGCTGGTTGTCCATTGTTGTCTTAGCAGAAACACTTACTTCTCGAAGAATATATTACTGTCATTTTGTAGGCAATTGCCTGACAAGGTCTAGTAAACATTGTTCATCTTTCTGTCATGTCATCTCTTCAACAGCCTTCAGTCCTGCCACAAATCCCTGGAGTTAGAGATAAAAGCTCTCTGTGAGAACCAAAACATTTCCCGAACTTTTCTAATATTTGCTGCCCATGCTGCTGTCACAGGAAGTGGCTCATAGCTGCTCATCTCTGATCGGAAAGCGGCAGGAAGTGAATTTGTATTGCAGGTGTCACTGGAATGTATCACAGGGTATGCATTTAAAGCCAGTTTGTGCTTCGATGCTATGACCTTACAGAATTCAGTGTTCAGTACAAATTACAAGTTACAAATACTGGATGTGAACTGGAGCTTGTCTGGAATCAAACTCAGTTCTTGGTTGTCATCAGTGTAGAGATGGCTGTCTATGTTACATACACTTTCTGTGTGAATACAGAGCTATGCTGTCTGATTGAAGAGAACAACTTTTCAAAAACCTATTATAATAATATTTTCAGGCAGTTAAAAACAGTGTCTTCAAAATATCCCTAATATGGTTGTCGTTACTAAAATAAACAGTAGTTATGATTACATTAACTGGAATATGTTTGTTATAATGGCTATGGTGAGATTATGGTTAAAAAGATATATAAGGTATGAATAGATCAGCAGTGATGTCACGATTGTTGTAATAGCTGTCTATTTGAACTACGTATTTACAAAAGGTGCAATAAGATGAATAATTTGATTGAATCTGTTTTGGTGTGAAGCTGTGACCAAATCACACTTATGTTCTCAGATGATTTTGCTGGATGTACTTCCCTTATTTGAACACAGGGGGTGCTGTGGAATCAGGTTTTCCTGTTTTGGTGTTAGTGTATTTGTATTCTGACAGTCTGTCCCTGCTCATGGTGCAGTGGCAGTTGCAGGGCAGGGCTGGATCTGTGGGAAGGAGGCACACCCGCCTATGAAAAACTGGAAGATAGGCGCAGGAACTGATGGTGCGATCCACTGAAAATATTTTTGACCTCTGACCTCTGACCTCTGACATCTAATCCATCCGCTATATAAATGCTAACCATTTACCATTCACAATTTAATCCCCCTGTGCTGCAGGGCAACGGAACAGGGCTGTGTCTGAAACCTCTTACTTGCCTACTATGAAGTATACAAGTTTCACGCAACTTGTATGCAACTTGTATTCTCAATACTAGACAAGAAAGCTGTTATGGGCACTCAACAGGCTTCATGATGTGAGTTCCACAGCATAAGAAACTTGGAACACCACATACTTGTCTGCCTGGGATATGGCAACACCTGCGTCCATGCAACCTATTAGAAAACATTATTCAGCACATACAAAGAGTATCATTTAAAACAAGGCCTAATTCAGGCTTGATCCACAGCCCCCCCATGTTGGGGCTGTCAGGTACTGCCCGGTGGTTGCCCTCATATTTCCTATAATTTCAGTCCATTCTGGACAGCATCGTGGTACAGAAGCAATAAAATAGCTTTGTTTGGCAATGCTGATCAATATGGAGCATGCCGTAAGGGTACAATTTTCTTTCAACCCATAGCTCTGTAAGGACCCTCTGCCTGCACCTGAATCTTTGGAAGCACCATGCAGCCACTCTATACAGACCAAGCATGAACCAGGCGTCATTTGGAACGTGTCAGCAATGTGCTTATGTGCCAAAATTTGGTATATTGCTTGCACTTGTATTGTGAACAGTTCTCCACGTGTTTAGGTTTTTTGTTACAGGAGTGCTGTAGATTATATGTAACCTTTTAAAAAAAACTCAAACATAAACATAGTCTGTGTGGATTATTTAAATTGGGCACAGAAACTGCATATTTAAAGTACTTGGTGTGGTTGGGTTGTTTAGTGTAGGTAATGTATGGTGTGTTTAGTATGTGTTTGGTGTGGTTTGGCTGGTCGGGCGCATGTGTTGTTTCCATGGTTTCTTGCTGCAATTATTTCTATATTTATTTCTTCGGAGCTGCTTGGTGAGTTTTGAGCTTGCTGCTGTAAACACCGTGGCCAACGAGTGCGCCGAACCCGGGTTAATCTGTCTTTTTCTCCGCTCCGTGTTTGTGCGGAGATGCGTTTCAAACGTCCTCCCATTACACAGACACTCAGCCACACACCTTTCAGAGGGAACCCGTGCTCTTCAACAAAAGGCGTAAATCCTCAGAACCAGTGTTTCGCACAAAAGAGTTCCTACACCTGATGGATTTGCTCATGGGAGTCGCGCACATAAGGGATTGACCTAGATGCAGGAAGCGTAAACTAATTTGCGTTTTTATAATATTTCTGATATGCTGGAAAGGCGGGGATGAGTCCTCAGCCTCCTGCCCGGTGTTTCGGTAGATGCCGGCCTTGCAGGAGGAAAGCTCTGTATGTGGGATTAGCAGCTCTGCGAGGCTAACCAGCTGAATCATTAAGAGCCGCTTTGGTTCGTGGTGGTTTGATTCTTTATTTATATCTGCAGTTGGTACTGATTTGCGGGGGGGGGGGGGGGTGGATGAGAGGTGTTCTTTTGGAACAGTGGGAAGCATTTTGGTAAACAATTCATACTGGATCTATCCCCTTTGACTGCTGGATTGCTTTCAAATTCATCATGACAATCGTTTTTTGCCCACATTAACACAAATGTGGTTTATTGGCGATTGATTTAACAGTGGTAGGTTCAGAATACCTCAAAAAAATTTTGTTTGACTCCTTAGTGCTACCGGCCTTACTGCTGCTACTACTTGTACGACAACTAATAACAATCACAGTCATCATCATCAAAAATACATCATGCTTTTCAGTTCAATATATACAGTATACTTTATATCTACAAAATTGAATAATTAGCCAATTAGACAGCCAGGCGGTCCAATCAGATGCTTTAAAAATGAAGACAAAGCCCGAGAGGTAGGGGGTAAAAAAGGCGGAATCTCCTCAGTCTGTGGGACTCTTTACAGCTGCCATTCCTGGGAATCCACTCACACGCTCATTAGCAGCACTTCTCAGAAACAGCCCTGCGTCTATAAATACCTCTCCACACCGGGAGAACATTCTGTTTTTCCCCCACCTGCCGATTCACTCGGTTCCTCAAGATCATGCCCGCTTCCCCAGTCCTGCTTTGCTCCGCACTTTCAGTTGGTTTTAAAACGGTTTTAAAAAACATTTAAACGATGTGGTGACTCCCTGGTCAGCTCGATGGTAGAGGTGGGATTAGTCATCGATTTATCTGCATGCCATCTTTGTTTTGACACTTTAATTGGTATTCTAATCCTGTGTCCCGTATATATATATAAGTATATATATATATATATATATATATATACTTAATCCTTCAATAATGGAGGATCAGATTAGTGAAACTGAGAACATATTTTTATACTTCGACAAACTCTGCTTAAAAAAATGTATCCCCTGATAAACCGCAGAAGATCTCGGGAACTAATGGTCTATTTCATGATGTCGTAGCAGCTAATTCCACTAAAATAAAGTATATACAATAATTTGACTTTAGACTGGCCAGCTTGCCCTGTCTGTGAGAGTTCAGTTGAGTGTTAATGTTGCTGTCAATGAAAGTTATGATCTTTCAGAGTGTTAGTTACATTTATGGCCAGGATTAATTCTCAGTTTTATGTTTAGGACCTGAGAAAGCGCTGAAGTTCTGAAGCAGTGTGCGGACACTAGGACCTGTTGGAGGAACACAGTGACCAGGTTGTGTTCCGCTCACTCTTTCACAACGTTATACCTGCTCTCACCTCTGGGGGCAGCAGCAGCTGTAGTAGTTCAAATCTGCTGCGCACTGAATGAAGCCCCCCAAAAATGTGCTCTGTTCGATCCTGTACCCCTTGTGCATGTTGTATTGTATAGTGGGGCATTCTTGCTCTAATACAGGAATGTAAGCCTGGTCGTGTTGGGACCCAGGCCTGAGCGCTGGGCTTGGCGACACTCCGTCTCATACTGTGTGGGGGGGGGAGGCAGAAACAAGGTCCTGTACGTGTGCATGGGGACAATCACACGCTACATGTATGTCAGTTTTAGTTTTAGTTTTAGTTCACGGGTGCTGAGATCATGAGAGTAGTATGTGCGATGTGAATCCAGGACAAACTCAACTCGTATGTTGTCAAAGGTGGATTTTTGTAGGGATTTGAGTATTCCAAGCCGACTATGTGTACTTCAATATTTACTGTCGCAAAGGACAAGATTGCGATATGGATAGCTTTTAAAATGACAGCGATTCTCTCTCTCTCTCACTCATATGTCTAAGATACAAAATCCTTGCATGGAATCTATTGGCCAACAGAAAGTCATTTCCAGCGGACATGTTCTTGTTGTAACATGAAAGTGTGGGAGTTGCATGTGGGGCACAGCCCCTGTGTGACCTCTGACCTCAGGGCACCCCTGCACTCCTGAGTGCTGTCTCAGTGTGATGGACGGGGGGAGGGAGGGAGGGAGGAAGGTGAGGCTGTTGACGCCATTACCAAAAGGGAATGTTTGGCAGGCTGATACTGGGTTCAAACGAGAGCTTGTTGGCCATTGACCCCCCACTGGGGCTATAGCTGGGAACTCTGATAAACAAGCTGGAACGATTACAGTACATATATGCAAGAAATTAGCTGTTTGTACCAACACATGGGAATTAATATGTCCGCCTATAAACATTTGACCTTTTTGGCACACTGCTATGAAATTTCCACATAATTATGCTTTTGTTACTTTCACACCATTCTGTTTGGACACATCTATCCATTCATTATTTTAATAATAATAATAATAATGGCTTGGCTTGTGGGGTGCTTTGTCACATGATAATCACATGTAATATACCAGTGATTAAATTAAAGCCTCATGTAATATAGCTGTGGTTATAAGACTAAAGCCTCATGTAATATAGCTGTGGTTATAAGACTAAAGCCTCATGTAACATAGCTGTGGTTATAAGACTAAAGCCTCATGTAATATAACTGTGGTTATAAGACTAAAGCCTCATGTACTATAGCTGTGGTTAGGTGCATTTATAAGAGGGGAAAAAAGAGCAAAACTCGAGGGATCATGCCTGAATTAGGGCATAGTTGCCTCACCTTTGAGAAAAATACCTTATTTGGAATCAAAAAGGCTGCTCTAAGCATCATAATCTTTCCCCACCATCACCCTCAGACTGCAGTGAGATTAAAGGCCTGGAGAATGCGTTTGTAGCCTTGAATCTCCTGTTAATTGACTTAAATTGCCTGTTCTGTGTGCATAGCGGAATGATGCCTAGGTTGCTGAATGGAATGGTATTTTTAGATGATTGCACATTCTGTGTTTTTTGATTTAGAGAAGGAGGTCTTTGTTTGAGGTTGCTAATGTGGTATGACGTTTGTCTAATGTATTATCGTGGGAAGACTATATCCGAGTTTCAAACTGAAAGAACAGAGGAAAAGGTTTTAATATTACAAGTCAAGTCAAGTTAACTTTGTCATTCCACAATATGTAGCCCATACATTCGCATGGTGGACTGCTATATGATCATAGCGTCTAAATGTAGTAACGCAGGGCATGTTTCTTATCCTGCTGTGGCAGAGACTGAGATCACAGGAACTTTGTGCCGGTGTGTTTTAGTAATGTCCTCTTTTTTAAAGTATCACAGAGCCACACTTGTGCTTTTTAGTTGTCGTTCTTCTAGTCTTTTCTCTGTTTTCTTTATTAGCGCGATTTCTGCTGCACGATATTTCAGATTCACCAGCCCCCAATAGTAAGTAGTTTCTTGTCTCTTATTTTTAAACCCGAAACTGACACGCTGATGATTGTGTCCTTTTAGCCGTGGAGTCCCACCGAGCTGGGTCTGTGTGTAATTATCAGGTGTTTGCCCGTCTCGCGCTGACTTTTCTGCAGAGTCATGCGCTGTGAAGTCCGCCGCCCCTGTTCTGAGGGCCCTTTCATCCCGTCGCGAGGCGACAGATCCGAATTTCAAAGCGGGATGATGGCGTCTGGGTCAGAGGTCACGGGGCACTGCGTGGGACGGTACGATAACACAGCCGGGACTCCCTGCTGATGCTCTGCGGCATGGCATCCGAATCTATTACAGCCAGCCCTGGTACTCCACTGCTGTCCTGTGATGGCAGTGGTGCAGAAGCAGTCAGCCTGGAGGCCAGTGTACGTTGTTTCAATTTCAGAACCGCAGAACCTGGAATTATGACCAGGCACGTGTACGCAGTGCCCCCCCCCCCCCCCCCCCCCCCCCCCCCCCCTCTTACATTTTCTAAATGAACACTCTAGCCTCTGAGGTTGTATTCTACCCTCCCCGGGAAGAACCAGAGTACGGAGGCTTGGTTTAATGAAAAAGCGTACGCTGACGTGGACCCACGGCAAAAAATATGAACACATCACAGGGAAACGCAGAGTTAGAAGCATTTTGATGGTTTACGACATGTCTTCTGTGACACGCAGCACGATATTTATGCAGATCCACAAACCGCTCGCCAGTAAATCAGGAATATCCATTATGTCCCAGGATGATATATGAGCCTTGGCCTGGGGAGGGGGAGATTACAGGAATAAAGAAAAAATATGTATCTGCAAACATGCATGAGCACAGACTACAAAAAGGGTTTGCTCAAATTCACAACAGGTGTGTTCCAGTACGTGTGGTGGGCTAAATATGCTGTTAAATTTAATTGTATGTATAGTTACTAGGCTTGCTAGTTCCTTATAGGATGAAACAGAGTCTGGGTTTTATAATTCTGTGAAAGAATGCAGACAT
Organism: Conger conger; assembly: GCF_963514075.1. Lineage (NCBI taxonomy): Eukaryota > Metazoa > Chordata > Actinopteri > Anguilliformes > Congridae > Conger > Conger conger. The sequence continues at coordinate 26,158,479 of NC_083776.1, read as the reverse complement.
ATCATAATGTGCGTTGCTAATGCCACACTTAATCCCACTTGCCTCCTGGTGCGACACTTATAGCTGTTGCGATTAGATCAGAGAAACATGAGAGGACTGGGCTTACTGTATGTTAAAAGCTGCCCTGGTGGAGGGGGTGAGACAGGCATTTTGATTGGCTGAAGATGAGAGGACTGGGCTTACTGTACGTTAAAGGCTGCTCGGGTGGAGGGGGGGGACAGGCATTTTGATTGGCTGAAGATGAGAGGGCTGTGGAGGAGAGGGGCAGAAGTTGTCAGAAGTGTGTCTCAGACAGAGAGCCCAGCAGGTATCAGCCAAGCCAAACCTGGGGCAGCCTGGACTCCTGGTCCACTGACGGGGGAACCTCTGTCTCTGGCCCAGAACACTGCCGTGAAGAGCGTTTCAGTCTGGAACATTCAATGCAAACCCATTTTGTGGCATTCCTTAAGATTATAAAAATGTTATTTTTTCTTACAGCAAACATAATTATAGGTAATGTACGGACATGGAGACTTTCAGGGCGTATGTCTCATGAGGACAGCTGTGTTATTATACCAGAAAGAAGAATAGTCCGATTTTTGCCAGCAAAAATGGACACGTTGCTTCCACCAGCTAAAACAGGCTTCGCGATTGGACCGCTAAAAATGAACATATCGTAGGGTGGCCAGCTCGATCCATATTGGAGTCTCCCACTGGCGAGGATTTGACGCCCCGCCATGGTGATTTCTGCCCTGTGAATGCCGGCCCATCAATAAGCCCTCTCTGCCTTTCCCTGTACGAATGCAGCGGAGACAAGGGTGGATGACTGTCTGCTGTGTGAATATATGAACATACATTTGATGTTTCCTTGGCTGGGCTGTAGGGGGGTGTGCAGGGTGTCGGCATTAGCCCAGAGCCTGAGACATGATCAAAGGCTCTGAGGCTGAAGCCCCCTCAGACTGGCCGGTACAGAAAGCCGCCTGGCTCGCCGCGGTGGGCGAGAGGCTGGGTGTGTTTATACGCGCAGGAAGGACTCGCCTCAGACGCAGAAGCTATCATTTCAGACCGAAGGGACGCCTAAATTTAAAATCTGGCCAAGGTCTAAATCAGAAGTGTACCTTCTGCAATTACACGTACGGGCGTGTGTTTATAGGCTGGAGATTATAAGGTAGAAACAGATGTGTGTGTTTTTTTCCGCCCTCCTGAAGTAGCAGAAAGCATGAACATAGATCAGCTACATTTCCATTTCGACCACGGAAAAATCTCTGAGTGTGCTAGGGGGGGGGGGGGGCGGGTAAATCTAATTTTTTTTGGAAATGCGCCACTATTGTGAAGGCCCTGCAGCAGAGTCTGATAGAACAATGTGGACACATCATTATGGGGAATGGGGAGGAGAGGAGAGGGGGTGAATCAGAGTTTAGTGTGGCTCAGGAGGCGGTGGGATGGATCAGACTGGTGTAACTGGATCACATGCCTGGGCCTGGAGAGGGTGTGGGAGCAGTGAGGATGGAGGCATGCGTTCAGTAATAAAGCGTGCTAATTGGATTACGGCTCGGGGTGACCCTCTGTGTCTGCTGCCTCTCTTATGGCCTGTGCATCCGATGAGCTCAGCGCACTGAGCGTGCTCTCTCCCTCTCTCCCTCTCTCTTCCTCTCTCCCTCTCTCTCCCTCTCTCCCTCCCTCTCCCTCTCTCCCTCTCTCCCTCCCTCTCCCTCTCTCTTCCTCTCTCCCTCTCTCTCTTTCCTTCTCTCTCCCTCTCTTCCTTTTTTCCACTCTCTCTCCCTCTCTCTTCCTCTCTCCCTCTCACTCCTTGCCTCTCTCTTTCCCTCTCTCCCTCTCACC